>NC_134489.1:61424418-61564418 GCF_040206685.1 Ascaphus truei | reverse complement strand
TAAACAGCCCCGCAACCCCGGAGAAGATTAGGATGGCGTGTGGGGACCAATTCACTGACATGGTATATCTATCAACTAACTTCTTGTGCCCCTTTCTATTGCTGCCTATTCCTGTGGGTTCCAAAACTGACACTAAGGCACTAACGTTTAGCTAATAATTACCGTTTTTCCTCATTTGTATGGGTATCCACAAAGCTAATGATATGCAAAATTAGCGGCCATTCATAACTTTAGCAGCGTTTATTAACAGTGATTTTCGTTGCGCAGAGACACGTTAACCAATACACTAAACGTGCACATTCGCAAAACTTTAACGTGTGCAAACTTACACACGCACAGGCACACACACACACACCCCTCTCCCTCCTTCCCTCCCTACCTCCCTGTACCTCCGCTGTGGGGGAGGATAGAAGGGAGCTGGTCCCTGGCCGGGGGACTCACGAGACAGCTGACATCCCAGCAAAGCCTGCGTGAGCTCTCCCCCCCCCCCTCCCCTCCGGAGACTCACAGCTTTTCTGCACAGATCAGCTGCTGCAGAAAAGCCTGATGTGAGAAACAGGAAAGGGATTCCTGAGTTCACAATTGGGCTGACACAGGAAAGCAGAGAAGCCTGCTGCACACAGACACTGTCTTGAGTATAAAGGTGTGCTGAGATCAAGACACCCAGACACCTATATTTCCTGGACACAGAGGACCCAGGAACCTGCCAGAGTCTGACATGGAGGGCCACCTGCTTAAGGTACTTCCTGAGACTTTGGCGTGATAGGCTGGTAATGGGAATATCCCTCTAGTCCTGCAGGTCTGGGGAAGTAAGTTAGCCCTTACAAAGGGATAGGGGTTTGTTATTTTGTTGTTTTTGTTTGCTGTGTTATTTAATGCAGCGGTGTGCAAACTGGGGGGTGCGAGACTTTTCTGGGGGGTCGCAGCGTTTACAGAGGTCCCTTAGTGAGAGCACGAGGCCTCTGTAAACTTACTTACCTGGCTCCAGTCACGCATCTCTATGACAACGCGGCGTCAAATGCCGCCCGTTGCTATGGAGACGTGACGTCAAATGACGCCGCACGTGACGTCACATGATCCCGCAGCGTCATTTGATGCAAGATTAGAGGGAGGGGCGCGACGGAGGAGCAGAGCAGGTAGAGTGGGCGCAGGCGTTTGCGCACTGCTGATTTAAAGGATCAGGCAATAAAGCCTTATATTAATTTCACCTTAAAAACGGTCTCCATTGCATACCTCTGCACACATCATTTACACGGACGTTAACATTTATCGCGAGGAGCATCTTAACGCAAATCACCTTTGCGGATATACTTAATGGCTATTGATATGTTAAATGCCGGTAAAGTAGCGATAACACGTTTAATGGGACCTCTGAGGATCTAGCCCTAAGTAAGGTGAACAATTCAGGCATGGAGGCTCTACAGTTGTCAGTTCTATTAAGTTCTACTTTAGTTAAGAGGTATCCATGGGAGGCTGAGTGTATGTATAGAAATTCAATGGGAGCGACAGTATGTGATAAGACCATTTTTGAAGCAAACTTGATGCATCATTTTCATCTTGTGGCTCTGTACACCAATGTTATAAGCACCTTGCTCCGTGTGCATCTGCTTGTAATTTGGGGATTTCAAAAGGAATAACGAGGGAGGAGTTACATGATGCACAGATAATAATGAAATGTATCAAACCGGGCGACACTTACCCTCCCATCCGTTTGCGTAAAGAAATCCGTCAAGTTTAAGGTGATGTAACGTTCTGGCTTCTAACAGTCCCCAACTGATGGAAAAAAAGACACCTGTGCCACCCAAAAATGGGACAATCATTGTCAAAGTACACCTTGTTTGCTCCAAATTTGCCTTTGCCCCCCTCCCCATATCTTTTGTACAGTGCAGAAAGTTCCTTTTCAGAATTATTAAAATCCACCCTTTATCACAAGCAAGTAATTTATCTCATAAGTATTTCTGTACCAGTAATATTGAATCACCCACTTTGCTTTATAAAGATAAGTTAAAGCATTTCCATGTTTCGTGTTCTGTTACAGATTCCAAGAGATGATCCTGACTCCTATGCTCCTTGGGCCATCGGTGTATGAAGGGAACAAACATATGATTATACCAGACAGTGACCCCTTTACTAATCAACTCATTTGCTGCCCTTTGGTTCATGTAACAAATGTGCAATTCCCATGAAGCAAATTAAGATATCACTTGTAAGCACATTCACGTCTCCGATAGGTCTGCAACTCTGCTTTTCCCCATTATCTCCTAGCATACAATGCTTCCACTGGAGATAGGAATTCTGGGAAATTACATGCAAATGAGCACAGTGTCACCTTTTGCTTCAAATCCATTTTGACATGGACCCATGAACAAACAAACATTATGAGAAGCCTTTGTTGCCATTTAGGTCATGCAACACTTTCCAATAAAATCACCCCATCTTAAATACTTCATTTTACTAACGCCAGGATAAGAATTATATTAACATTTAAATCAGCAATTCATGGAATATGGTTCATATGGTCATCATTGAAGACATACTTATGTTGACTTTTTTTGCCTTTTGCATGTTCTGTGACAATCCCTTCAGGCTTTTTTTAATCCCTGAAGGGATCCTTCTTTATTAGATACTTATTAGATCCTTCTTTATTAGAGCTCAGTATCTCACGAGTGGAACACTGTACAGAGAGGTGCAGCGATGCCAGAAACTGGATGTTTCAAATGTACCAAAAAGGAACAACATCTTTTAGATAAATAGCACAAATTCCTACTGCAAGTCAAAACACCAGAAGCAGAGGTATTAAAACACATTACTACTCTTCATTTTATAAAACAATGCTTCACTATCAAATTAAAGCAGTTATTGTTCTCTATTCAAGAGCACAGAAGGGATTAGTGTCGCCTATCAAAGTTGTATGGGTGTTGGTTGTTTGAATCTCCCAAGCAAACAGACATCAAAAGACCCTTAAAGATTGAGTGCTTTATTTAGCCAATGCTTGTATGCTTTATGCATTATACTTTAGTTACAGCCACTGACGTCTTCAGCAACTGAGAGTCGTTGCGGCCACTACAGTTCTTGTAGGATTCAAGCTATTTTAATTTCACAACATTCATTGAAACTGCTAACTACTGTATGTCTGTCTGGTACCTTTACATGAAAATGTTTGTAACATTTTATCATATTGAATAAAAACAAATGATCTTAATCCTGTAATAAACATAATTTAGAAACAGCCCTAATCTTTTATTGCACTGTAACCTATAATTACTTTAACTATTGGAACTACAATGGAATACACACTGTATAATATGACAAGTCACAGAGTTAGTAACTCATAAATAATTCATGATGGGGGATATATTTGCTAGTACTGTATTATGCAGTATAATTTCTTTACATCAGCAGCATAAGTAGTTATGCATAATGTAACAAGGCCAAAATTACGTCTGAAATTCGATAACAAATGTATCCTGTTTACAGTTATTATTCAGAAGTGTTAGAATATTTGCCGATGCCAGGAAGGTAATGCATATTAATGAGCACATTAAAATGGGTTTGGTCAAACAATAGTTTATGAGCAAATTTGTTTTTTCACTCAAAAAACCCTGTAAAATGCAGGGTTGGCAGTAATAAAACACACCACTGCAAATGAACATGCAAGGACCACAATCAGGGAGACATAGGGGTTCTCCTCCATCTCCCCAATGGCATTGTATCCCCTTCTCTGCCAGGAGGGCATACTGTACAAAGATATGAAAGGGTTAACAGAAAATTCCATGTCATCTTTGAGTTGCTAATGTGAAAAATCAGGGAGACTGACTCCAAATCAGGGAGACACTCCAAATCAGGGAGACTGACTCCGAATCAGGGTGACTTACTCAAAATCAGGGGGACTGACTCCAAATCAGGGAGACTGACTCCAAATCAGGGAGACTGACTCCAAATCAGGGAGACTGACTCCAAATCAGGGAGACTGACTCCAAATCAGGGAGACTGATAGAAAATCAGGCGACTGATAGAAAATCAGTCGACATATCTGAAATAACCCATAATAGAATACATTCAGTATTCAATAGGGCGTTAAACTTTTTTCCCCTGTGAAACAAATGTTGCTCAGAGCTTCCCTAACATGGAGGCGAGAGCTTCATGATTTGTCTGTCAAATGTACATCATTTCAGTACCAAGTCTCTTCCATTTGGCACAGCCAAGAAAACAGTGCAATGCATCAATACAAACTTATCTTTACGTTAAAGTATAGACAGCATAGTACCAACTTTTGGACAGAAACTTGCTAAATACATTGTCCTCCCTTACCTTAGGGGTTATTCACTAAAGCTGACCAGCTGCAAAACTTGGGCCAAAACTCTGCATTAGATTCATAGAAAGAAAATCCCTATGGGGTCTGTGTACAAAGCATCGCAAAAAGCTTTTGTGGCACAAAATTTGTACACAGAAAATGGCACTTGTGTGTATGTACTAACCTAACATTTCTCAATCTGCGCCATCCGCTTCAACAATGAGTTTTTTTCATGCACTGCACTAGGCGTACAGATGTAAATGGTATGTAGTAAAAAAATTCTGTTTCTCTACTCGCAAAAACAGTAGGATGTGAAAAATCGACGCCAGTTTCAATATTAACCCTAAAAAGTCTGTTAATAGTGTTAGCGTAGCATTAAGTTGCTATGCATCAGCCAAAAATGTGTTCATAGGAGCACAGATGTTTAATTATATAGGTAATCAAAATGTATTATTTTCAAAGTATGGCTATTATAAATAATATTGCACTAATAATTGACACCTACTCACACTAATAAATAAAAAAAAATACACATCATTCTGTTTTAATTTAAATGGTCTCAATCCAGGTATTCTGCATGACGCAATGCGTCAACAATAATTTCAAAAACAACAAATTAGGCACCATGTATACCTTGATACTCACGGCACACATTTTACCAGGGTTTGTACCAATTTGTATCGCTAATCGTTTGATGCACAAAATAAATTCAAATAAGATCTCAGGGCCCCTAACTGCTTTCAACGTGATTCATTTTCTTCTGCCCCCGTTTTGAAGCCGGGAGACTTCAGTGAGTAAAAATCCAAATACCTTTGGTTGCCAGAGCAAAACATACAGCAGAACGAACAAAGTTTGCAAGATGCATGAAAAAAAAGGTGATGCCTCCCACTCCTCTCAAATCATCACAGTGGGATTAAGCATACGGAGTGAGTCAGTGAGAGAGTTTCGAAATTCTTCAAAAAGCACTTCAAATCTTCTCTGAAAAGCAGTCGTTCTTGTTTGGGACCGTCCCGTCCCGTCAAAATTACCATGCTGTGCTATAATTTGGTAATGAGTATGACTACCCAAAACAATTACTACAGTAGACGGCATACTGTACTATGAAGAGTGATCATCCTGCCATGAGCAAGGAGGGTAACGCACTGTGGCAGCACTCAAATGGTAATATGTTTGGTGGAGACACATTATCTCCAATAGCAAAGGACTTTGGGAAGCTGGAGGAACACTGAGATTTTCATTATTAATATACAATGTGGCATGTTCCATTTGGGGAAAGGTAAAAGTAGCCCTCCCATGCTTTCAAGGTACAGTTTCACATAGGCCCATATTCACTAAAGGGTGCTACATTTAGCACACCCTAACTCTCATTCAAATGAGCCATAGTATCAAGAGATATGAGAGACATGAATGGATCTCATCACCGCGGCGTCTGCCCCAGTCTATTTCAGCGTCACGTGATCTCATCTTCTCATCTCCCGATGTCGGCCTCTGTCTCTGCTCTCCATCTGTTCCCCTCCTTACATGAATGTCCACTCAACGCGTTTCGCATCTTGCTGCGTCAGGAGTGATATATATATATACGATATATCACTGTCGTAGTCCTAATATAGTTTTCAAAACGTTTATATTGTAAAGGCACTGTGCCTATATTACTACTTCTATATTAGATTAAACTTTTTTACACTTTGCACGCTATCTTCCGCTTCCCATCTCCTGTACTGCCATAAAAGCTCCAGGCTGAAAGAAGGAGGGGTGTTCCGAAGCTAATTCCATTGACACATAAACAGTATACGCCTTCACCAGAAATCCATCTTCTCCAGAATCACTATTAAAGGGATTTCCAGAGGCTGATTCCACTGACCTTACAAACAGTATATGCCTACACCAAGAAATTATCTTGGGAGTTCCTAAATTGAAGTTGGGAGGTGTCATTTTAGCACAGATCACACTATGTTTTTGTCCTCTTTTTTTTTTTTTGCTCTTCCCTACGTTATAGGGCATTTTTTCTATTGGACTATTTCTTCTCTCTGGGTGAGAGAGACTTATCTGAGCTGGAGGGAAAGATAGATCATTTATTTGTTTGAACATCATTCACCAAATTTATCACTATTGAATACGTATTCAATAACATTCACAATTATTAGTCACTGTTTTATATTTCTATATGTAAAGAGCACATTTTTGTATTTTACTTCCTCCAACCTGAAGTTTAAGGTGGGGTTTGATGCTTGTACCTGCCCTATCTATACCTTATCTATACCTTATCCTTCCCCCTTTCCTGGTTGGCTCTAGGTCAGGGAGGTAGAGTGCATTTAATTGGCTTATGTTAGGAGTGGGGTTCAAGATAAACAACTTACTGCGCCCTTTCAGGGTTTGCACCACAAGTCACAACAAAGGAAAATATTCAAACTTGTAAAGTTTAGAAAATTACTTCAGACAGGACAATAAGGGTATTGTTGATAAAGCAAAAAAGGAGGTGGGCTGAATAAGTACTTAGTTGTTGTCAGTGCCAACAATGTCAACACTACCTTGTGACCTTGTCACGTTATTTACCTGCGCCCTGTTGTTCTTTGGGGCAGGTGCTTATTGTGCCTACACAATGTTATATTACACTGTCAGTGCTATATAATATATATAAGTATATAAGTCATTTGAGATCTGACTCCAAAAGACTGTTCATGGTCCCAAGGCTCAACAAAGTATCCGACCGCTCCTCCTCTTACCGTGCACCCGAAAACTAGGACAATCTACTCACATCTACCACCAGTTTAAGTTCTTTCAAAACCATAGCCATCTCACATTTTAATCTGGTCTGTAACTGTTACATACGCCTATAATATATATTATCTGTAACTGTGCATGCAATGTCTTGTATATAATGTATACCCTGTTCACTTAATGTAACTATGTATTTGTAACCATGTATTATTTGTCATTTTAACTTTATGCCCAGGACATACTTGAAAACGAGAGGTAACTCTTAATGTATTACTTCCTGGTAAAAACATTTTATAAATAAATAAATAAAATATAAGAACAAATATTTCTATAGGAAAAAACAAACAAATATACAAACTGTCAAAAAATGTACCGAATACAGTAAAGGGAGAAAGCACTCAAGAATGCAACCACATATTTCACATTTGAAATACAGTACACAGTGTATACTTGTGTCATTTGTTTAAAACAATGGTTAAAGTGAGATAGACAAATTTAGTGGAACTGGGATTGAAGTAAACCAAAAATCTGTATTTGTGACATTTTTGGTAAAATAGGTATTTTCTGAATATTTGTATTTATGCGTAGAAAGCAGAAAGGGGGAGATGCTTCCTAAAATAAATATGTTTTTCTTTAAATAGAAAGTAAAAACTCTTAAGTAAGGTAAATACAAATGTAGAGGTAACCTGGGATTGTACATAATAAAGTAGTTGTACTCTGTGATAGTAAATAAAAAGTAGTTGTACTCTGTGACAGTAAATAAAAAGTAGTTGTACTCTGTGACAGTAAATAAAAAGTAGTTGTACTCTGTGATAGTAAATAAAAAGTAGTTGTCCTGTGGGACTGTAAATATAAAAGTAGTGTAATGTTTTTCTGTATTCCCTGGCACCATCACACTTTGGTCACTGGTTTTAATTCAGGCATCAGTCACCAAGGTTTATAAAACACATCCTCAGCCATCATTTCACTCTGCTGGGCTGCTCCTTTAAACCACACATTACATTCTGAGATAGGGTTTTGTCATCCCCAAAATTCCCTTTGGGCCGAGTGCTAACCGCGTGCAGAACTGGTTTGAGCGCTAAGTGACAAGGTCAGGTTTAGCAAACCCAGCCCTGCAGAGTTCTCAGTCCAGCCTCACTCTGCACATGCACAGTCCTCCTCGCTTGTCTTGCGGAGTGATGACAAGGGAGGGACTTCAAGAGCCCGACAAAGGAATACAAGGTGTGGAAGTGCAAGTCTGACCAGCTACGGGGAGAGACGGTCTCGTTTAAGGCAGACCTTCCATAGGAAAGCACCAAAGCCTTATAAAGAGGCATGTCAAAGGTTTGAGCACAGGGACTGCTGCAGAGCTAATGGAAGCCAACTGATTTCCCTCTTATTCAAGTGATTTGTGCATGGGATACAGACCAATAACAGTGTCCTGGGAGTAGGAAGTAAGTATACATTCAGTGACAGATACAAGTGGGTGTGGAACTTGGCAAGTATGGAATATTCAGTTCGACATCCGACAGAGGAAGCGTTAAGCTGGCAATAATGTGGCATCATTTCTAGTATCGTTCTTATATGAGACATGTAGGATGTGCCATGGATCAGATGTAGTCTGCAGGAGCAGCAGGTAAGCTAAGGGGAGGGGGAAATTAACCAAAAAGGGTTACAACTGAGGTTTTTGACTTTCTTAAAAGGGGGCTGAGAAGTTGTGTGATGATATTAAAGGTGGTGGTTATTCGTTAAACTGCAACAGCGCAGTTATGAAGTCAAGGAGAGTTTCTGTGGGGCAGTGCCCCGATCGGCACTATCTCAGTTTAATGCGTCTCATCCTGGGGACAAGAATCTTTCTATTCACTGTGGCTGTGTTTCTCTGATAAGATTCATTTCAACCGCAATCTCCTGGCGAATTTTGAAGGGAAAAATATCAATTAGCCACCAGATTCCTGGAAGGCTCGCCTAGGTTTCTTCAAACATCGATATACAGACGTAGGCAGACTTACTGTCCTCCGGTGAGGCATCCCCCGGGAGCAGGGATTAACACAGTGGGAAGGCCACTATGGAATATGGTCCCCCACGGCTCGCCACAGCAGTGATCTTCCCCAGAGAGGCGACAGTGGGCTTTTTTTGCCTTAAGGCTACGCTTATAGTGCCGGCGACGGTGACATCAAGCTGCGGTTGCTGGAAAAATCAAATTGAGATACCTTCCAGCGATCGCGACAGATCCGACGCAACTTTGCGTTGCTGTCGCCGGCACTGTAAGCGCAGCCTTACTCTGCGAACAGTATATCTGGCTGCATCTCATTAGATATAAAGTTGCAGTCTGCTTTAAACGTGTTCATTGATTGAACCCTTAGACTGCCCATATCATGTACCCTGTATGCCGTAAGTGCTGATGCACTGTGGGACTTTGTGATGTATAGGACGCGTCATGCTATTTTTGCTCATTTTCTAGTGGGGGACTGTGTTCCCCACTTTTGATCACATCACTGGCCTTTTGTGACCACGTGATTGCCACCCCAAAGCGATCACATGGCCGCGATGGAACCGCCGGTCTTTCGCGGGTTGCTGTAGGTTCTAAGTACAGGCAGTCTTCGGTTATCCGACACAGTGCGCTAATCAAAATGGCGTTGGATAGCGAAACGTTGTAAAGCGAAACACGTTTTCCCATGGGAACACTGTTTAAATGAAATATTCCGTTCCTGAAGGCATTTTTAATGCTAAAATACACAAAATATTTTACGCAGACAATAAGATATGCAGCACACACATAAATTAGATAGTGTATATACTGTATTATATATATATAATATAAAATAATATATAATATAATATAAAAATATAATATATTATATAATATAATATAGTATAATATATATATTATATACACATAAACAACTTTGCAAAGCGTCGTAAGAGCGTTGGATAAGCCGTTTTGGCGTTGTAAAAATGAACATAGGTATGCACTGCACAGCGTTGGATAAGCCATTCGTTGTAAAACGAAGCGTTGTAAAACGAGGACTGCCTGTCAAGTATAGTATTGGAAAGCAGGTGAGATGTGCAAAATGCCTTCGAGTTTATGGTGCAAAATTGTAGGCGGAAGAACAAACACTGGCACATCTCCAGTGTACGGATATCCATGATTTCCATACGTGGTGATTTACAAACCTGTGCAATACCGTGACTGTTGGTAGCTGTATTATTATTACTCATAATCCATTTCCCCCGTGCATGAGGCACATTACGCCGTCTATACATGTATCCCCAACGCTAACAATGCACATAAACAAAATTCAAGTATCCAGGGAATACAGAAGCTACACACACCCAGAATGCAATAAAACGTGAAGAAACAAAAGGGAAAAAGCAACTTCTCTGCTTCTTCATGTGTTTGGGTGAACAGGATTTTGTTAACCACTTTGCTGCCAAGGGGTTGTTGCACAGGCCCGTCTGGAAACAAAGAGATTAATGGGTTTATCGATAGGTAAAAAGTGATTATTCCTGGACTGTTTAACGGATAGTTCAGCTATGAGTGTAAGGTGGAGGAATTATTGTGGGGAGCAGTAAAAAGCTTAAATCCCTAATTTTAATTTAAAAAAAAAGTCTATTTTTTTCATGCAATGCCATCTTTTACACTTCTTCTGCAAGGGGTCGCAGGGTAATGAGTTGTAGGTCCCTCTGGCAGGGAAATGGTTACACATGCAGTTACAACCTGAAATGACACTCCATCAGTAGAGGGGAACTGTGTTATTATAAGTGTTGCAATTTGAATACACCAGTTTAGCCAGATACTTAGTTCGAATAACAGTGTTAGCACTCCTTGTGACCTTGGAGAGGTCGCTTTACCTCCCTGTTCTCTGTCAACAAATTAGATTGCAAGCCCTGTGGGCCAAGGACTCAGCGTGCGTTGAAACATCTGTGTACATCGCTGGGTAAACTGTCAGCGATACTTCGGAAATAATGTTATTATTCTTCATCCGCATCATCAATTTGAAATGTTTCTTCAAAATGTCCCCTAACCCTTTCACTGCCAGAGAGATTTGCCACGGCAGCTGCTTCATGCGTTGCCAGTCTCTGGTGGGGAATGGGTTAATGTTCCACCTGCACTTAGACCAGTACAATAGATTATTGGCTTTTATTATTTTTTGTTTGTAATGCTAGCACAATCTAGCACAATCTATTAGCTACCACACCCATTACATACATTTACTATCGGGGCTTCTTGCTGGGATCTGGGATTAACCCTTTCGCTTTCAGCGGCTAGCAAAGGAGCTACGTCCTCTGCGGCAGTGAACAGGTTAACATGCAGTCAGATGATTGCTGCTATACCAGTTCTTGCTCCTTATTAGCTCTCCGATGGATTGACATTATTCCAATGTTACAGTGCATTCCTCCTATTACCAGCTGGGAGGTTAGAGGCGCTGCGGGAGCATCACCTTCTTGCCCATGCATGTACTTTTCTCCCTTCAGCTAGATCTTTACATGTTCAACCCTCCCTCCTTCTGAAAATAAACATGCTAGCCTTAACCCGTTCCCTGCCAGAGGGGTTTGCAATGCTGTTTCATACGCTCATAATATATATTTTCTTTAACTGTGCATGCAATGTCTTGTATATAATGTATACCTTGTTCATTTATGTAACTGTATTTGTAACCATGTATTATTTTGTTTTACTCTGTGCCCAGGACATACTTGAAAACGAGAGGTAACTCTCAATGTATTACTTCCTGGTAAAATATTTTATAAATAATAAATAATAATAATAAATCCCCTCTGGTGACAAATTGGTTTAATGGCAGGGCAAAAAAGCTTCAATTATCCATCAAGGATAAGGCCTCGGTCCCGCTGCGCTCGTTGGCGTGGGCGGCGGGTCGCGAGTTCCCCACCAGCAGGGGAATCCTCGCGAGCCGGTCCCGGTCCCCCCTGGCTGCACAGCTGACTACACGCTGTAGCGCGTCAGCCGCTGGAGACACCAGAGAATGGTGTTTCCTAGCGTTGACGCGTGACGTGTGTGGCTGTGAGCCAATGGGGAGGGGAGGCTTCGGGAGGAGGAGAGGCTTCGGGGAGCGGGGAGGAGTGTGGAGTGAAAGCAGGTGAGTGCCTTTCTCTGTGTGTGTGTCTGAGTGCGTGCCTGTCTGTGTGTGTGTGCCCGAGTGCGTGAGTGCCTGCCTCTGTCTGTGTGTGTGTATGAGTGCGTGAGTGCCTGCCTGTGTGTGCGTGTGCGCGTGTATGAATGAGTGCGTGAGTGCCTGCCTGTGTGTGCGCGCGTGTGTGTGTATGAGTGCGTGAGTGCCTGCCTGTGTGTGCGCGTGTGCGCGTGTATGAATGAGTGCCTGCGTGTGTGTGTTTAAACTTACCTTCCAGCTCCAGCCCGAGTCCGTGGAGGGAGGGGGGGGAGAGTAGCGGGTCCCTCCGCTCAAGCCACGCCCCCCCTCCCTGTCAAACCGCCCACCTCCCGCCCACCTCCCGATCAAACCTCCCACCTCCCGCCCACCTCCCGCCCACCTCCCGATCAAACCTCCCACCTCCCGCCCACCTCCCGCTCCGGCTCCCGCTCCCTACAGACCGCAGATCGCGGTCTGTGTATCTCAGCGCACCGCCTGTCAGCAGCGCAGGTGCGCTGACTCTGGGAGCGGGGCCTTAGCCTAAGATTCTGCAGGCTGCAAAAGTACTATGAAAAATAGTGCAAATGTAGTGTAAAAAGTGTACAAATGCAATGAAAAAGTTGTTGTGTAAAGCTGGGGCATAATTGCACAATTTGTGCAACAATATTATAAATGAGTGCAAAAAATACTGCTTCAAATGGATTTTTCTGACCGTTCTGCTGCTGTTTTCTGCACCTCTTATGTTCATGGAAAGCTTTGACCCCCAGGATTCAAACAAGTAAGAGACCAACGCTTTAGTAAATGCCGCCCAGTCTATAATGTTTTATTGTGCCCACACTGGCCCAGATCCACAAAAGGGTGCTAAGCTTTAACATGACATAAATGACTCCCATTCATATCGATGGGAGTAAAGGGGTGCTAAACCTTAGCACCCTTTGTGGTCTGGGCCAAAATAAACCAATTGAAGGTAAGCCATTAAACGTAGATGGATTTTTATTGGATAATCTGCTGCTGAGTTTTCGCCCACATTTTGCAGATAAACAACATTGATAAATGACCACCCCCACTGTGATATATCCATGCGTGTCCATGCACATTTACCATCTTGCACTGCACACTGGTGCCTCGTAATTATCAACTTTAATTAAATGAGAAACGGAGAGGGCTCAAAACATCAAACCCCTGAGGCATCTGAGCAGTAAAAAGTGCTATTGTGTCTCCCATGGGGTAGGTGTCTAAATGTGATGTCAGATCTAGGCGTATCACGCCTACATAATAACAGCAAGCAGTGTCACATAGTTTTGACCTACTTTAAACTAATACCAGGCACATCTCCTGCAGTTGCAAAATGTCAAACGTAAATTCATACCCAGTTTTTCCTGTATCTATCACCCACACGATCTGTTCATTACATTATTGCCTGCTCTTTTTTTTCTCTCCATTCAATTTGGAAAGGGATATTAAATTAATATTAATATTGTCTATTAAGATATTGTAGCTGGAAGGAATATGTTGATATGCAACTGTAATTTAAGTAAGTACTGTACCAGGAAGGCATAGTGAGATAACATGATTTGTCACAGAGTATGTGGCACACGTAGGAATTGAACTCAGAGCAGCTTGTGTATTTAACACATGCTTTATCTCACTTCTCGCACTGGTTATCCAATTGCACATAAGCTACATTCCCAGGGAATTAGAGATGTGCAATTTTTCACAGAATTTCCCAAATCAGACAAAATTTGCAGACATTTAGTTTAGCAAAAAAATGTTGCGGAAACGACAAACTTCGCAAAAAAAATCGCCAAGCATTGAAAGTTGGGTGGGCTCCTCTGTGGTTGTGAGGAGTTCCGGGGGGCGGCGGTGGGGCGGTACTGCTAGTTGTTGGGCGCAAAAACAGAAACTGTTCGGCTGTCTTGCTCACGTTTAAATAGTGAAGAGGATCTGCATGGCAGCCCAGACACCCCTGGGGAGAAGTATTCTAAGGGGGAGGAGTACCAGAGAACGACACTAAGGCTGCGACCAGGGTGAAGCGAAGCGCGCATGCTCGTGCTTAGCGCGATCAGAGTGATCATTCTGAATGCGCTTGTCCAGGGTGCGGGTGCGTGTGCAAGAAAGTTGTCCTTCCGTGCCGCGACGCGGTCACGTGGGCGGCACGCAGCCAATGGCAGGGAAGATATGCCCCGTCATGGCCGCCCCTCCGTCATGGCGCCACCCCCCCGCACTCCCCTAGAGCTCCCCTACAGATCTCCGATCGCAGCTGTAGTCTGTAGCCGGGAGGACTGGGGCCGTAGCCTAGACCCACAGCAAGCAAGAGTCACACAACAATGGAGGCTGATTAAGGAAAATGCCTGGTGGTACAGTGCTGGAGACCTGCCCCCTGCTGAGATCTTGGCAAGTCAGAGGAGAGGGTAGAGCTGCGGGAGCACCCGGCTGTGACGGAGGAGGTCTCCCATACAGGCAGAGAAAGAGGGAGCCTCCGATCAGCAGGGGAGCTTGAGAGGACTGATTTACCCGGCAATCATAAGGGAGCTGTAAAATCTGCTGAGCGACAGGCTAATCTACACCTGGAAATCCCACACACAGATACATTTGCAACACCCTGGAAAATCCTCCCTGTTCGTGCTCCCAGCATAATATTTTTGTGATCCGCCCCTCTAATCTCAGACATATTATTATTATTTGAGAGGTTCAGTGTGGTCTCTTTCCTGCTCCCAATACAACATACGGCTTGTGCAGCCAAGCGAAGTGCTCGTCCGCTTTAGGCCACGCTACTCGCTTCGCTAGAACTTTTAACCTCCACTCCTCGGTTTGGAGACCTCACCCAAATATTGAGCACTACTTGAAAAATACAGGGTTATTTTCTCTCAAGCCCTCACTACAAATTCAACCTGTTCACCAAGGGCCGTTCCAGTGCCACATCAAGTCCTAACCTCTCACGCTAGAAGGGAATTGCCCCCTTCAAACGATAGAAGCGGTCTCACACGCCAATCTCGTTATGACACCGCTAGGCACTCACCTGATTTTATATGACTCCTTCTTTCCAGGTAGTCACCTCACAAATCCCTATGTATTTGAATCACCTGGACCGTCGGTCCCATGCTGTTCTTCCACACCATGCAATGCTGCCTATGTAATGATTGAAGCAAACGCAAAGCTCAATGTAAATAAAGCTAATATCGTAGGCTCTACGCACACTAAGGACAGTCTCTCCCTAGTGGATGCTAGCACGCACCTTTCTAGTACATACTTCTCTCATCAAATTGCTCGACCTCCACTTATTCCACAGAATCGGACTATCCTGGCACGCGCAATTACAGTCCAATCACCTCTTAAGCAGCTGACCCCAGATAGGACTGTCTCAATACAATCCACTAATACTGCTCTTTATGGAGACTCCATCATTAAGAACTTGGTAGTCAATTGAGCACTGCATACATTAACCGACTCTCAGACACTGAAGAAACTCTTGTACGCTCTAGTGAAGGTTCCTCCTTCAAATTCAATGCACAAGCCCAATATTATTGACGTCTGTTCTAAGCTAGAAGGAATGAAAGGCAATAGTCTATCTAAATTTTATCTAACAGACACAAGATGAACTTACCTCTTCAAGCCTATACTGTTTTTTAAAGCTATTCACTCTTCTGCCCCGCCTTACATCTCAGCCCTAATTTCTCGCTACACCTGCCCGAATTTTGTGTTCTGCTCAAGGGTGTTTTCTGTCTACCCCTTGTGTATCCAAAGCTCTCCCTCCCCCCACTTACAATCTTTCTCATTCACTGCCTCCACACCTCTGGAATACCCTTCCCCTCAATATCCGACTGGCACCTTCTCTCCACCTTTAGGACCTTTCTTAAAACACACCTCTTTAACGAAGCATATGGGTGAGCCTGATACTATACATTTCATATACACTGACCATGGCCCATTGCAGACGCACTTACCAGAACATTCTTCTTCTGTCTCTGTGAGTTCTCCACTACTTACCACTTAGATTGTCGGTTCTTCGGGCAGGGTCTCATTTTCCTATCGTTTTATGTCTTAAGCGCTTATTCCCATTGTGTTATAATATTATGTCACGTGTAATGTAAAGCGCTATGTATCTGGTTGGCGCTATATAACTAAAATAAATAATTATATACATACATACAAAGCGACCCAATACCTCTCTAAAGACTGAATGGGTCTAAATCAGAAACTCTGCCTTCTTCCTTTTCTCGAATAGCCACTTTCTGTGCAGGGAAAGAGAGAGTGGAGATCTTACCTCAGTCTATAAGTTGACCATAATATAAATAATTTATTGGATAGGAAGGGTATCCCAACCTCACTATCGATCATAACAAGTTTAGGTTCTAGGCCACCGTCTTCTCTTAATATTATTCCTTCTCTCTGTCCCCCATATCGTGTTGAGCCCCCTGCTGAAGTTTCCTGTGCTTTACTGAAAGTCCATTCAGTACCCAAACATAAAATGGAAATTTGTAAAATCCTATCTGAGCATATGCCAGATTTCTATTTTGTAACAGAAACTTGGCTAAAGGAAAACACCTTTTGTACCTGCAATTAGTCCATTCCTCAAGAATACTTAGTCCTCCAAACTCCCAGAGCTTGTGCCAAAATAGGAGTAGGAGTGGCTCTTATCAACAAATCTCATCTCAATTGCCATTTCTGGGCTCAGGCTCTTCCTTTAAAGCCATTAAATTTTAATTCCTCTGCGCAAAATGGATTATCAACACAAAAACTTCAGCCATCATGTTGGTGGTGTACCACCCTCCACGGAATAACAAGGCATTTATTCAAGAATTCCTGGATTTGTTAACGTTCATATCCTTAGACAATTACAGCAGCGCACGCACGCTGCCTAGGTGTCACACTTGACTCCTCCCTCACTTTCTCCACTCACTTTCAAAATGTAAAACCTGTTGCTTTGTCCTCTGCAATATCACAAAGATACGCCTTTTCCTCTGTTGCTCGACTGCTAAAACTCTGACACAGGCCCTTGTTTTCTCCCGTCTCGTTTACTGTAACCTCCTGCTGTCCGGCCTTCCTGCCTCTCACCTGTCTCCCCTACAATCAATCCTAAACGCTGCTGCCAGAATCACTCTACTCTTTCCTAAATCTGTCTCAGCGTCTCGCCTGCTGAAATCCCTCTCCTGGCTTCCGATCAAATCCCGTATCACACATTCAATTCTCCGTCTCAATTTTAAAGCTTTACACTCTTCTGCCCCTCCTTACATCTCAGCCCTAATTTCTCACTATGCACCATCCTAACTCTTGCGTTCCGCTCAAGGATGTCTTCTCTCTATCCCCTTTGTATCTAAAGCTGTCTTCCACCTTAAACCTTTCCCACTGACTGCCCCACACCTCTGAAATGCCCTTCCCCTCAATACCCGACTAGCACCCTCTCTATCCACTTTTAAGACCCACTTTAAAACACACCTGCTTATCAAAGCATATGAGTAGCTCTGTGGCTAACACTATGCACCTGATACATAAAGCTTGGCCCCTTGCTGACGCACTTACCAGTATGCCCTCCTACTGTATCTGTATGTTCCTCCTACCAATTAGACTGTAAGCTATTCAGAGCAGGGACTCCTTTTCCTAAATGTTCCTTTTATGTCTGAAGCCCTTATTCCCATGACCCCTCTAACCTTGTGGATTCTAGACTTATGTGAAAAAAATGATTTCAAAGCCGTTATAGAGGCCAAAAAACATTATTTGGCCTCACAGATAAAACATTCCAGTAATAATTTGCAGGAACAATTCAAAGTCTCTTTGCTTAAGCCAGCCTGTTTAATCAAAACCTCATGTCCTGTAGAAATTCCACCACATACTTTTCAACAGGCTTTCTCCTCCAAAGTCTCAAAAATTAGGAATAACATTTCAGCCACACAACTGTCAGCTCACAAATCTGATATTCACACAGTCGAACCGATTAAAAACCTGCAGATGGTGCAAAATGCCACTGCCCATCTTCTAGCAGGCAATGCAAGGAGAGATCACATCTCGCCAGATTTACAAGATCTGCACTGGGTCAAAGTGCAGCAAAGGGGTCATTTTAAGATCTTGACCCTTACCTTTAAGGCTATCCATGGTCTCTCCCCCACTTAACTTCAGAACTGCCTGATTAGTAACACCTCCAATTGGGCCCTTAGATCTGCCATCGCCCCTCAACTGATTGAGCCTTGGTTTAAGGTCATTACAGCTGAGGGAGAGCTTCTTCAAGGACCGCCCTATGACGTGGAATAAACTCCCCGCAGCTTTAAGAAATCAGGAAGCTTTGTTTCCATTCAGACTTGGAATGAAAAACCTCCCTTTTTAAACAAAGCATGACAAACAGACCCCAATACCGTGTCAGTCAGCTTTTCTGCTCCCATCTGTGTTTCCCGCCCTTTATTGGTTTTCCTCGTCACTTCCCTATATGTTTTCGGTAGGTCGCGGCTGTAGGTCTGGAATGGGTGTCCTCCCTACACACGCTCTAGTACTGAGCTTTCGTGGTGAGTAGCGCGTTAGAAAAAGTTTGATATAAATAAATGTGAAATACTGAAGCAGATGACATCAGGTCACATGACCTTTTAGATATCGTTCAATTTGTGTCAAAGTTTGGCAAAAAGTGCAATATGTTGTGGTAATGTGGCCAACATTTGCACCTAAGTATGTTTTTATGAACCAATTTGAAGACATTTTGCACAACTCTATTGAAGGAGAAATCCAAACCGTTTCTTTCTTTTTTGTTAGTTTTTTCTTTCTTTTTTAATACAGGATTGAAACGGGGGGGCTCCGGAGCTGAAGCCCATTCATTTCAGCTCCAGGGACCCCCCGCTTACGGGGTTTTCTGCAGTTTTCAGCTTCCTCATTACAAGGGCCAATAGGAAGCCGCACCTGATGACATCACAGCTTCTTATTGGCCCACTGGGCCTGGGAGCTACGGAAAAGCGTATATATAGTGAACCCCGGAGCAGCTATCGGCACCCACTATGGAGGTAAGGTCTCCGGAACTTAAATGAATAGGGTTCAGCTCCAGAAGATGCTTCAATCCTGTATTTAAAAAAACCACTTGGATTACCTCTTTAAACTCTATGAAAAACTACTTGATGACACTTGGGGTAGATCCACAGAAGTCCGTGAAATAATTATTGATCCACTAAACTAGGTTAACGGTACGTTAAGGCTAGGACCCCGCTGCCTGCTGCAGCGCGCGCTATGGCGTGCACTGCAGGGACAAGAACCACCCCTCAATGGGTCTGGGCCCTCTATTTACCTTGGCCGTCTGTCTTCAGAACTAGTGATGGAGTGCTGGCCACACCCCGGCGGTTCAGCCAATGAGGGCAAACCTGCCAGGTGACGTCATGGCTGCGCCCCCCCCCTGCCATCTTTCCCCCTGCAGCTCTGCACAGACCGGGGAACAGAGCTGCACGACATGGCAGGCGCACGTGTAGCGCCGACACCGGGGCCGTAGCCTAAGTTAGGGGAGCGCAATCTTTTCCCCCTGCGTCCCCATGCCGGTTGTCCCCCTCTCTTCGCGCCCCCCCCCCTTACCTTGGCTCTGGCGTCATGATGTCACATTGCCATGGCAACACGACATCACAAGACCCCACGGCGTCACTTGACGCTGCATTGCCATGGCGACGCGTCACCGGAAGCCGTCTGAACCAAGGTAAGGAGAAGTTATAGAGGCCTTTTCTGCATCCCCGGCATTTAATTTAAATACCTTTGGGAAGCGCGCAGGGCCTCTGTAACCCCAAAGCTCCCCGCAGAGAATCCCCCCCAAGTTTGCGCATCCCTGCGCTGTCATAACGAATATCCCCAAAGGTGCTTAGCGTTACGATGTACTCGCGTTCACCTGAAAAATAGTGCAACGCTAACATTTAACAGACGTCTGGCTTACTCATATGCAATCAAATAGTAATGAGCAGTTTACCTAACAACGCAGATCCTCAGACCTCCGTTCATGTTAGCACATGGGAATAACGCTACGATAATTAGATCAAACCAAAACATGCCGTTACTCACATCCAGACCGGGATTATCATTGCATTATTTCAAGAAATAGCATACAAGCAACAAAAAAAAGGCAGGATTTAAGTGCTACCCTCATGATTGTACTGAGTGCAGGATTTAACCCTTACATTACATGTGTCATATAAAGATATAAATGACAGAACATACAGTATTAATGGTAGAAACACATCACCAGATGTATCTGAAATTGTGTCATTTTCATGTAATAAACTATACCATGGTTTTTACTGATTAAAGGGAATGTAGGATATGTTTGTGTTGCCTACTATAGTATATAATATTGAGTGTATTAAATATTGGTGTACAGTAATGTGTCTGCATACTGTATTAGAAGAATGATTACCAAGAGACAGATGTTGGCAGAATAACTTTTACTCACACACAGTTAATTCAGTGTGTGACTATTTTTATTTTTTTAACGATATATACAAAATCAAAATATAACAAATCAAACTGAACATAAAGTTCAGCGCCTCCTCTTGGCAGATGCGCTGCCAGACTCACTCGGCCCCCTAGTACGAGGTCTGCCACGCCTCAACTTTGGCACGTTCGAGTCAGTAGATGGAGGAGGTGGGATTACCACCAATTGAGAGATCCCTGATGTGGGCAACGATTCGCTAGAAGCAGCAGGTGTGGTGCCCAGCGATGGTTGTCGAAAGCGCTCCAGGCCCTGCTGCATTGTCCACATTAGGGCATTTATAGTGACTGCAATCAGACCCATTCCATTTATCATAGCACTGCTGTGCTGACGCATGGCGTGGATGCTGATGCTGTGGTGGAGGCGGGCTGCTTGCTTCCTGTGGCGGCCTACTTGCTCCAGGCGGTGGGAAGTCATCTCCGTCCGCCGTGCCATGGCCTCAATATGGCCAAGCGGCTGTGATGTTTTCAAAGCCACATCACTGCATTTACAGCAGCTCCTGCTGGTGGACCATAAGGGAGTCCACAGACAGGGGTGCTGAAGAGCAGTGGCTGAGTGCAACAGGAGGTGCAGCTGGCGGTGCAGCTGCAAATGCAGTGGCGGATGCAGCTGGTGCTTAGATACCTTTCATACGATGATTAATAAGGTTTTACATGAACTGTTTGAGATACTGAAACGCTGTGTTGTTATTTATTTGATTGCCACATGTATTACTACTGTGAAGCGCTATGTATATTTATGGCGCTATATAAATAAAGACATACAATACAATAAAACTAGTGAGCAGTTATATGGTCCTCAAATAGGCAACTGATCACTTTATACAGATTGATCCCTTACTGCAATGTGGGAGGTATGGTCTATAGTGCTTTGTAATCTTATGATGGCACACATGTAAGCAGGTCACAAATACGTTATTTAGCTAACTACTGCTCAGCTGTATATGTGAGTGCAATGCAAATAAGACCAAAATCTTTGTTCTGATGTTCAAAGTTGTTTCTAAAGTGACATATATACATGAGATTGATATCCAAGTATTATATATCTACTGTATTTTTACTTACCAGGTCTCTCTACATCCTCCGTGTCCACCAGTCCCGGAAGCCCCACTACCTGGGAGGCCACAATGACCGAGCGCAGGCGCTCTTCAATTGGGGTGAGATGCAGCAGATCCGGTGGTTGTCCTCCTGTCTTCCTTGCCCTCGCAACATGGTCAGCCAGCTTACGCTGCACCTTGCATTTGCTGTCGGCCCATCGTTTTTTTTAGCATGTCCATGCTGTGGACTGGGCATTAATGTGCTGGAGAATGCCCTCCCCAAATGCACTGTTTTTCTGCTAAAAGTTTGGAGTGGTTGTCAACCACTCCATTTATTAGGATCTCCAGTTCTTCCACTATAAAGTTTAGGCTTCTAATCCTCGTTAGCTCAGAAACAGAAGCAGATCCACCAGATGAGGTGGACGCCTGCTAAGCCATGTTAACAGTTGAGCAGTTAAGCTGATATGGCTGAGTAAATCAGTTTGTAATGTGCATTTATTTTAAATTGCAACATGCTCATGGGCGTTATATTAGGTAACACGTCACAAACTGATGTGGGCTAATAAGACTTTTCTCCATTGTGCATGTGCAGTGTATTGTTTAATGTGTCTCAGCACTACAATAATCCCCTGTAAGTCATCCAGGTAAAGTTACGATGGTCGTTGCATTAATGGACGTCATTTTTGCATTTCACTAGCTTTGAGGATACCAGTTAAACTGAAGAAAAATAAAGTTTGTTCCTGATTTCGGTAACGTTTGTTATTAGCGCAAAAGTGATGGCCTTCCGTGATCTACCCCTTGGAAGGTTGTTAGTTCTTAAAACACAAGTTTGTGAGTTCAATGCCTGCCTAGGCCACTAAGAGACCATGGGGGTGTATTCTATAAGCTTCGAGATCGTCTATCCGTACGGTCTGACACGGCAGCCCCATTGACCTTTGAAGCTCTCAGAGCCCTTCATCGGGTCAAAGTCAATGTGGCTTCCATATCAAATCGCATGGATCGGCGATCTCAAAGCCTATAAAACATAACCCAAGTGTTCTTGGCAAAATCACTTTATCACCCCATCTTACCAAAATATGTGCAAAATGTCGCCCTTTGGCAAAAAGTGGCAAATTTGAAATTGTTCTGATGAAATTCTGGTGAAATTGATTAAATTGTTGAGATTCTGAGCAATGGGAATTTTTCGCCAAAATGTGGTGAGAAACAAAAAGCAAATAATTTTGCGAAACAAGTTTGTAGACATTTACACATCTATAATATTAGCAAACAAGTTGCCTAAAATGCCTTTTATTACTCAAGATGGGTTGAACCTACAGAAACAAGTGGGCTTAGTGGACATGCTTGGAAAAAAAAGGGGATCATGGGGCAACCATAATGGGTCTTTTGAATAATCATCGCTAGAGTATTTGCTTATTAATATATCGCAGGCCTCTCTGGCAATGAAGACATTACATGTCTGCTTATTACATCGTGTTTTTATAGACAGTGGCTTGAATTGTGTTTTCCGCTTCTGTCTAGCTAATGTCGGAGGATCAGAGGAGAAGGATGCTGGTCCTTCAAGGTGATAAGAGCACATGGATAACTCCCTCAGATCTCAGTGAGCTCCTACAGCTGAAGTCCTTGTATCCCATGGCACCTCTGGTGGTGGGGAATACCTTCATTGGTAAGCAGTGGTGTTTTTGTAGATAAAAAAGTATCAGAACCCTAAGGGGAGTGTGCACCTTTTCCCTGATCCTGATAGAGGATCAGGGAAGAGCAATGACTGCTGCGGGGGCCCTTGACCCGTAGTGTAGGTCCAGGGACCATCCTACAGCTGGATACAACACCAGAGACTGCTTTGAGCAGAACCCTGCTGTGACTGCATTGAGCTGAACAGAATAAACCGTTCCAGTTATTATACCTCCTGCCTGGTGTGTGATCTTTCCGGGGAAGGCGAGGGAATTGTGTTCTACCGGAGGAGATTGCCTCCATACATCTGGAGCCTGCGGCAGATGAAGGTGCTGTACCACTAGAGATCTATGTCGGGTATGTACCCCAGAAACTTGTCCTGTGTGCCCACAAACATCGGCGGACGACTCAGCCTTCCTGCTTACCAACAGGTAGCATGCACCACACACACTGTAATGGCAGAATCTCCCATCGGAAGGGTGAAACACCGTTATACACAGAAGAAATGCACAATGTCTCAAGGTAAAAAGAACCCTTGATGAAGGTGTCCCCTCCCCCCCCTGAAACATTGTGCATTTCATGTGAATGTGCTCACAAATTGCATTTATATTTGCTGTATACTGTACGGTGGAGGGTTTTTGTCACTTTTTTACCCACTGTTATAACTTATTTTGTGTCTGGTTATACTCACGAACCAGCTTCACATTGCAGAGCTAGTAACCAACCTCACACTGATGAGACCCAAAAGGTCGAAACAGCTGTCTGTGAGTAGGGTTACTGGCTATGTACTTCTTTAACCCAGGCTGTGCTGAAAGCTGTGTAATGTGGCAGGCATTAGCTTATAGGGCCCCATGTTAAAATGGGTAAGAAGCAAAAAGTGACACACTGAGTGTGCTCATTTGCATGTAACTACCCAGAATCCCTGGCTTCAGTGGAAGCATTATATGCTAAGAGATAATGGGGAAAAGGCAGGTTTGTGGACCTGTTTGAGTTGTGTGAATGTTCTCACAAGTGATATTTTTTATTTGCTACTCTATTAACATGTTCATAATGTTGCTCTGCCTATGAGATATTCAGTGTTCATGGGTGTGACCTAGACATCATTTCACCTCCTTGTAGTACTTATTGTGGGTAACTGGATTCACTCACAGCATCTCCAGCCTGCCCCTACCAACTAATGTGAGAGCTTCTACCCTTTCTGTTTTTGCTAAAAAATAAATGTATAGGCTGAAGATGCAGCTAAGAGGTAAGAGCAGTGTTTGAACCTGGTGAACACTATTCCAATCCCAGTGTTAGCTCCTCTTGTGACGTTGGCAAAGTCACTTTATCTCCCTGTGTCTCAGGCACCAAATTAGATGGTAAGCTCTTTGGGGCAAAGACTCCCTGAGGGTTGTTCATTAAACTGTGACAGGGCTGAATAAAATAAATTGGATTCTGTGCAATAGTGCTCCGATCGGCACTATCACAGTATCATAAGTAACCTCCATTGTGTCTGCAAAAAAATTCATGCATAGTGCTGTATAGGAACAAATATTACTATATCAATTTTAGAAGGACGTTATTACTCTCATGGTGACTTTTCACTGATCAGTTGGTGGCATACAGTTTGCATCCATATCCATGTCAATTTATACAAACATAGGATTTGATGGCAGAAAGAACCCCTAGCCCACCTAGCCTGCCCATTTCCTATGTGCTGTGAAACCTCAGACCCTATTGGACTATTTGATCCTAGGCCTTATTTGCTATTTAGGAATGCCTTATACAGTATCTATCCAAATCATGTGTGAATTCTCTTACTGTATTAGCCCCTACCACCTCTGTTGGGAGGCTATTCCACAAAACCACTACCATTTCTGTGAAGAAGTACTTCCTCACATATCCCTTTAGCCTGCCACCCTCCAGCTCCAGAGCATGTATTAGTCACTCAGCTGCACAACAAAGCACCAGATTTAACAGGGAAAAACAATGTTGAAATCAACAGCATTATTTTCCATAGAGCTAAAGCTGTATTGTAGTTCAGTAATGTATCAGTATTTCAGTACTGTATCAGTATTTTAGTAATGTATCAATATTTTAGTAATGTATCAGTATTTTAGTAATGTATCAGTATTTCAGTAATGTATCAGTATTTGAGTAATGTATCAGTATTTTAGTAATGTATCAGTATTTCAGTACTGTATCAGTATTTTAGTAATGTATCAATATTTTAGTAATGTATCAGTATTTTAGTAATGTATCAGTATTTTAGTAATGTATCAGTATTTCAGTAATGTATCAGTATTTTAGTAATGTATCAGTATTTCAGTAATGTATCAGTATTTTAGTAATGTATCAGTATTTTAGTAATGTATCAGTATTTTAGTAATGTATCAGTATTTCAGTAATGTATCAGTATTTTAGTAATGTATCAGTATTTCAGAAATGTATCAGTATTTCAGTACTGTATCAGTATTTTAGTAATGTATCAGTATTTTAGTAATGTATCAGTATTTTAGAAATGTATCAGTATTTTAGAAATGTATCAGTATTTCTGTAATGTATCCATATTTTAGTAATGTATTAGTATTTTAGTAATGTATCAGTATTTTAGTAATGTATTAGTATTTGAGTAATGTATCAGTATTGTAGTAGTGTCAGTATTTCAGTAATGTATCAGTATATCAGTAATCATTTGGTATTTCAGTATTGTGTCAGTTTTTCTTCAGAAGGGCATTTTTCTCAAAATAATGATGTTCATGTCGATAAAGAAGTGTTTGAAAAAATTCCTACATGCTAAAAAAGTACCTGACCCAGCAGGCAGAGCGAGTATTCTGCATATTTCCAAAGCAAACTTCCTTACATTATATATATATTTTATTTGCCTTTGCTGAGGTATAAAAATATCCCCGTTTGGGCCTGGAATGTTGGTTTCGATCATTTGACAGTCATTTGCATTTTATGGATGCAAACCTCTAACTCACAAGTTTAACCTTGTTGGAAGGTGGAATGTAACGCCGGGTTTTAAACCAGTTTCTAGTTCCTCGTTCTATGCCGGCACTTATCATGTTACGAATTAAACCATGGCCTCCATATTATAAATATTCATTTTTACTGCCGCAGGGGCCTGCAGTAAATTCCAATGAATTTACTTTTCTCACCTGACTTATAACGCTAACGGGTGTATTCATCTGACACTGTAAGTGCACCCAGTTCATGCACCCAGTTACTATAAAGCAATGCGTTACATGCCCCTCTGGCAGGGAAGGGTTAAAACGCAACGGGTCCCCCGTAAATTACAATTGCACTTCATGATGCGATGTCACTAACCCGTTTTATTCTCTCTAGGACCTCAGGTCAAACTGACGGGATCCTTTTATCCTGTTATCATCTCCCCGGCCAGAGTCCCGGAGCTCAGCATCGTGAGTTATACGGAGAAAGGTAAATCCTGGAGCCAGAAGACAATAGGGTGTCAATGGACATCCTTTTACACCTTAATACTGCAAAGACCTGCATCACTACCATGAAACGCATCCCGATCATTAATAGACCAATGGCTGTTATAGGCTAAAAGAGGCTTTTAAAGAAGAACGGTCCGTGAGGTCCAAAACGGAGCATAGCTGTGGTGAAAAACGGGGGCTACAACCAGCAAAAATGGTTAAAAGACTTTATTTCATGGTGAGTGAGGGGTACAGAACTACTCTGACGCGTTTCGGGAAATAAATCCCTTTGTCAAAGAGTAAAGTCGCGTCTGTGCACCCTCCTGTATTTGTACGCGATCTTCCGCCCCCAACAGTGACATCACGTGATGGAATTGGCGCAAACACCTCCACGGACAAATCCCATTGGACGAAATTGTCTACCAATGAGGTGCCAGATGGAGGGCCTGCCTCTCATGAGTACACTGGTTGCGGTGGTTCACAGAACCCAAAACGGAGGAAACACAGAAGAAAATTGCATGAATTGAAATAAAATAAATATATCATAGAAAAATATGTTTAAATCTAAAGAGATGAATCAAGATGAGTTAAGGAATACTTGAAACCTTTTTTTGTGTCTGTTGATTGTTTGTCTTTTCATATTTGATATCTTTATGATCATATATGTTGCTCCACTATATGAGATATTTCTCAGGAGACCTATTATTCTATACAGGTTTCAAGTATTCCTTAACTCATCTTGATTCATCTCTTTAGATTTAAACATATTTTTCTATGATATACTTATTTTATTTTATTTCAATTCATGCATTTTCCGCGGTTGGTTCTCTCTCTCCTACAAATTGTAATTTATTTTGTTACCATTCTCCTTTATTCCATTATGCTATATAAATGTGTTCCTAGTGAAGAAATACCTTCTGTCACTACTCTATATATTTATGCTCAATCATTCCATGCATTTAATTATTTATTTATCCACATTATGCTTTATAGAACATTTAATAATTTATGTTCATATATGCCTATTTCTAATCATCCAGTTCCACAGATATTTACTAATTAGATATACACATATTCTTCCCTTGTTACAATATGGTTCTAGTTCGTGTTTTTTACTCTATTAGCTTTTTGCTACATTGTTTTAATCATTGGTCTATTTTTGATACTCTGTTATTGTTTTCTTCTGTGTTTCCTCCGTTTTGGGCTCTGTGAACCACCGCAACCACTGTACTCACGAGAGGCAGGCCCTCCATCTGGCACCTCATTGGTAGATAATTTCTGCCAATGGGATTTGTCCGTGGAGGTGTTCGCGCCAATGCCATCACGTGACATCACTGTTGGGGGCGGAGGATCGCGTACAAATACAGGAGGGTGCACAGACGCGACTTTACTCTTTGACAAAGGGATTTCTTTCCCAAAACGCGTCAGAGTAGTTCTTTACCTCTCACTCTCCATGAAATAAAGTCTTTTAACCATTTTTACTGGTTGTAGCCCCCGTTTTTCACCACAGCTGTGCTCCGTTTTGGATCTCACGGACCGTTCTTCTTTATCTACACTTGGGTGAGCTGCTACAAAAGTGAGTACTACATTTGTGTCACTCCAGGACCGTTGTTTCAGTGAGATGATAGACATGACCCTTATGGCATATGTATAGGTCTGTCATCGTTTTACAGAGACTATTATACTGTCCTATTTATCAAGGAGTCATATACACACAGGTCTCATTAGTCTCACGTTGCTTTAATTAGAGCTCTATCCCCTACCTCAAGTGATAACTACATCTGAATTTTATATATGTGCCCATCTTGCTACTGAGCCCTGATATTGGGGACTAGTTTCCTTGCACTTTGTTAAAAGAGGCTTTTACACAGCATGGAAGGCTGGAATGAAGAGCACCTATTACTGAAAGGCATCATATTAATTGCCATTCTGTGAATTTCCTTTCTATGTATCAGAAGTTTTTTTTATGGGGGGGTTAAATCCATGATCCATACACAGTTGTATCCCACTGGAACAGCTTGCAGAGCCACCAACCATTCCAATGACAGTGGAGTGGTCTGTTTGGGATCCTCATCTTGGCCACAATCTTGTGAAGCTTGAGCAAGTTAGAGGTACCTAAAGAGCTCTTGAATCTTTTAACCCCTTCACTGCAGGGATCTGGTCCTGACTTCTAATCAACATCTGAGCATAAAAAAAAACCATGTTGGACAAGTACTGAAATGCAACAAACAAAGGCTGAGATAGGTAGCCCCATTGGCTTCCCATCCGTCGTAGCACTGGTTATAGTCTATCATTTGTATCTGTTTCAGGGATAACTATCGGAGCAGCCTGCAGCCTGGCGCTGGTGAGATCCATCCTATCCGAGACGGTCTCCCAGCTGCCAGAAGAAAAAAACAAGATATTCTGTGTGCTTCTCCAGCAGCTGACAGGGCCGCAGATAAGGAGCGAGGCAGTAAGTCTGCTATTTGCTGATGTTTGTATAGCCATGTGCTAGATCAGAATATATGCTCTCTAGCAGTGGTTTCCAACTCGAGTCCTCAAGAGCCCCTAACCGGTCAGGAGCCGGGGCTGAAGCCGGGATAAAAGTTGATCTGTTGGGGGTTCTTAAGCACTGGAGTTGGGAACCATTTCTCTATATCAGGAAACTAGGGGGGAATTTTCTAAGGGGGGTGGGGCGTGGCAGTTACAGAGGCCCTGCTCTCTTCCTCAAGACATTTAAATTAAATGCTGGGGACCCCGCGAGGCCTTTGTAACTTCCCTTACCTTGTCTCCAGCAACGCGTCGCCATGGCAACGTTACGTCACGTGACCACGCGGCGTCATTTGACACCCAAGACAAGGTAAGGAGGGGGGGGCACAAACAGGGGTGGGGGAGTGCAGACAGGTAGGTGCAGGGGGGGAAAGTTTGCACATCCCTGCTCTAGAACAGTGCTCTTCAACTGGGTTTCCACAGTGGGAGGCACTTAAAAAATGTATGAACAGGAGGTCCACAAGAGTGTTGTAATGTAAATGTAAGATGTATAAGACGTTATAATATTTTACATACATGTTATAAGCATCTGGGATATCTGTATCACATATTTATATTAACTATGCCTAGAAGTAAGTTGCCCTTTGAAAAATTGCACTTAACTGCTAGGAAATGAGCAAACGCAGACGGTCCAAGGGCTACTTCGAGACACTTTGTACTCTGTGTCTACTTGGCCCACGGTCGCAAATTGAGGAGCTCTGTTTTATAGCATTGACACCCATCTGTATCATCCCTAATTTGTGACATATTCTAAACATAAAGGGCTCTATGTATTAAAGCACACATAAGCGCAAAGTCTTCATTGAATCGCAAATTGTGCAAAAAAATATCGACACCCGGCTGCGTCTATCTATTAATCTTAGTTGAGAATGGGAATGTCCGTGTTAGCATGCGCCAAATTCTAAAAACACTTAATAAATATGTCGCGTATAGATATATATGCTATTTTTTAATGCACAGACCAATTTGTTGATACAAAGACCCCATAGTTTGTGCCTCATACATTGAGATGGGTTTGTCTTAGGCCGAGTCCATAGAAGGACAGGCCGCGCTGAGCTGTGCGGACGCTCCGCGCTGAGCCCCTGCATCCTCAATGAGGATGCCTTGAGAGGGGGCTCACGCGAGCGTCCGCAGGCGTGCTGAGGTGCTGGAGTTTTCAGCCGACAGCCAAGCTGTTTTTCAGCGCGCTGTCGGCTGAAAACATCCAATCAGCGCGGAGCTGCGTCAACGTCACAGCGCCGTCGACGTCGGTGCATCGGGGGCGATTGGCCCAGCGACGTCACTGCCCCGCCTCCCTCAGTCTCCACCCGCCTCCGATCGCGCCCGCTGGCTCGCCTGCATGGGCATGAAATCGCGCAGATTTCAGCAGGCGAGCCTCAGCGTTAGCGCGGCTCGGATCAACCCTCTATGGCCTCAGCCTTAGGCAAGAAAAGTGACAGAGGAGGAAGGGTTGGACGAGAGGGAGAAAGGGAGAGAGAGGGGGAGAGGGGGAGGGGAGACCACTATGGAGAGCTATATGAAAATGCATTATCACTAGAAAAAGTGATCTGACTTGAGGTGGATGCAGAGAAGCCCAAAATAAACACAGATTTCAAACTCTAAATTCTAATGACTAGGAAACCGCTTATGTGTTATACCGCGTGGTGGGATGAGCGATTAAACCTAATAGGACAAAGACTTATAACACGGAATGAAAATGGGCAAAACTAAATTTGAAATGCCATCAATTTGTGGATTTCGTTATCAAATTGTCCTAGTACAGTATTTTCAAACTTCATTTAAAAACCGTAATGTCTGGGCAATCTAATTCTCCTACTATTGTGTGGTATTATACAAGACGATAAATAAGCCTAGTTGCACCGGCAGACAAGGCACCGGCAGCAAAGTTGTCCAGAAAGGCGGCTATTGTCTGTCACAACGATCAAGCACTGTCTTGTGTCAAACAAAAATATAATAATAATAGCATGTTCTTGTATAGCGCTGCTAGTTTTACATAGCGCTTTACAGAGACACTTTGCAGGCACAGGTCCCTGCCCCGTGGAGCTTACAATCTATGTTTTTTGGTGCCTGAGCCACAGGGAGATAAAGTGACTTGCCCAAAGTCACAAGGAGCTGACACCAGGAATTGAACCAGTAATTGAACCAGGTTCCCTTGCATTCAAACTCAATGCCAGTCAGTGTCTTTACTCACTGAGCCACTCCTTCTCACATATATAATACTGAATACCACTTTAACTCTCATATTATTGTGACATAAAAAACGTTTAATAAAATATCACAAACTGCAAAACACTTCCATGTAACAATGACAGTCTCATTCACAACAAACTGTCCAAAAGCCAAAAAACAACACAAAAAACTAATTATACTAAAGAAGGCCGTGATATATGAACAGTTATACTGATATCGTGGATACAGTGGAAAACCAATCAAAAACCTATTGCTCAGTGAATAATTATCACTGCTGCTTAGATGTCAAAGTAAATCTACAGGTTGGTGTTGAATTCCAAGATGGAGGCTGCACCAATGTGGTTGAAACTTCTGGCAGTTAGGATGGCAGAAAGGTACCCTCGACATTCCTTCAGAATCAGTCAAGGCGTTTGGCCTGTGGAGAGAGAATAATGAACGAAAAACAGACAAAAAAAACATACATCCAAAGTGACAACGAAAGGCTAGTTTATGTCTTCGCTCGCTCATCCAATAAAACATTGTGGCTAATCCCATTGAAGGCGGATGGTTAACACCAGATCATAATGGCCCCCATTTACTAATTCCACAAGATATATTTCAGTGCCGGAAGACTCCTTACTGTCCAGTCAAATAAATGGTCCAGACGGTGTCCTACAGAATAGCACCGCTTAGCCAATATGACCTCGTGTGTTTTAATATTGCTACTCCTAAATGGTCACCTGTGTGATGTAATATCGAGACATCTTTTCTCTTCCTAGTCACTGGGAGGAAGCATTTTAAGCGGAAGTTCAGATTGGGAGCTGAATCCTATCCTGGCCGTTGGCAACTGCAGCTTTAATCTAGCATCACAAGGTAAGATCAAAAGTAACTGAGTCATCATCTCATCTATACGCGGCACGTGGCCTTGCCATTGTGTACAATGAGGACATAGAAGAACAGAGAAGGTATAATGAACCCAAATTGACCCTTTCAGGAAGGTCAACAAAAGGCCACACAATCACCCTTTTCTGTATATGATGGGTTCTCTGTCACTAGTAGCCTAGGTAAGAAGGTACTGTACTCTTTCTCCAAGCAGCTGGTAAATGGGGTAGTAACTGGTAAGTACCCCTGCTTATTTTCCAGCAACCTAAACGTGACATTTTTGTTGTAAGAAAAATTGATACTTTCTAAAGTCCAACCCCTTCTGTTCTTATAGCAGAAACATACCCAGACTCTTTACACATGATGTGTGATTGTCTTAAAAGGATTCAAACACAGTACAGGTACTTTTTTAACCCCTTCAGTGCTAGAAAAGAGCTGCAGAACAGTGTATGGAGTATGTCTTTCTCCAGCACCAAAGTGGTTAAGATCACTTTACCCCTTTCCTACCAGAGACCCAGCAACACATTGCAAACCACACAGGGCAGCGAAGGGGTTAATAATAGATCTTCTCCAATATGTCCACCTTGACCCCAAACAGACAGAAAACGGCAGATCACCCTGAGCCAGTTGCTGTTTGATGAGTCCGGGAAAGCGACTCTGAGGCCTGAAGAGATCTTGATTTCCATCAACGTGCCTTTCTCCAAGAAGGTATGTGTGTGCCAGGTGTGATATACAGCATGATGGAAAGAATTTAGTGCCAACAGGCCACATTATATACTAAGGTTGATGGTGCCCATTACTGGAAGTACCATACAGTAATGACAATGTGTCGGCGGGGAGAGCATTATCCTGTACAGCGATGGGACTCCTTCTATAAAATGTTTCTTTTCATTCTAGTAGAATTGAGGGATCCCCTTCTCTGAAACAACTAGAGAAAATAGACATAATTTTTCCAGTTAGTTATGAGAAATGCTGAATAGCAGAGGCTCCCAACTCCAGTCCTCAGATATCACTGACAGTGAAGGTGTTAAGTATACCCCGGCTTCAGCACAGGTGGTTCAGTCAAAATGATTGGGTCACCTGTGCTAGTAAGAGCCTTAAAACCTGCACTGTTAGTGGTCCTTGAGGACTGGAGTTGGGAACCTCTGCTGAAGAGTATTAACCCTTAGAGTCCCGTTTTGACATACTAGGTACGTGTAACGAGTGCTCACCACAAACAGGACGGGACCGCAGGGCTGAGGTGGGGATGTTAGAATACACCAACCAACAAACGCGTCCGGATTGCAGAGTCGTAGTTGTGTAGCTGGGTCAGGATAGGAGAGGTCAGATTAGTCATAATACTCGCCGTGGTCTAGGATTGGAGAAGTCGGATGGTCGTTGTGCGTAGCCGGGGTCCAGGAGTAGAGAGGTCAGAATGGTCTTGTGTGTAGCCGAGGTCCAAGGGTCAGAGAAGGTAGAGGTCCGGGTTAAAGCTGGGGTCAAAAGTACAAGATATCAAGCAGAATGTGCACAGAGCAAAGGCAGGGCAGCAGGGTGCTTGAGGTAAACTGTATCAATAAAGAATGTTACCTTTGTAATATCTGGATACATTGTAGCTGCTGAGTTACACTAACTGAAGGATTGATTGGAACTGAAAGCCAGTCATTTAGTTAGGTACACAATCAACATTTTCACAGATTTATGGCAGGGGCATCAAACGATTGCCATTTTAGGTAAGAAAGTACAATTACAGTAGGGGTCCGCTCATACGGCGGGTTCCATTCCAGGGTGCCTGCCAGAAAGTGAAAATTGCCGAAAAACTGAACATATCATTTGCTTTGTCCACCGGCGATTTTCCATGTCTCCTATCCCTTCTGCGCATGCGCAGACTCAGCAGTCCAACTTCTGCGCATGCGCGAACTCGGCCGTCCCCCTTCTGTGCATGCGCGGACATGGCGGCCCCCTTCTCGGTACCGCCGTATTGGCGGATCACCGAGAAGCCAAGCGCCGAGAAGCGGGGGCCCTACTCTATACATTGTCATATGCTTTACATATAAAAATAAGAAAGAAAAAAAGGCCGGGAGGGGTTGGGGGGTGGGCAGGAGTGTAGTCTTGCTGCTTTAAACATAAAGCAATAACATTGGGGAATATAAATGTGAATGGGGATACAGACATCTTGAGCAAATTCTACTTATAGTAGTACTTTATACAAGGGGAGGGAGGTCACTTTCACTCTAAAAAAATATGTTTTGGATTTGTAAACAATTATGGAAAACTTTTTTTTTTTAACTTGGGATAACTTTTTTGATGTTTGCATGATTTTTTTTTTTTTAAACAAAAAAATGAGGGGGGGAAATCATTATCTGAGCATGTCTTTGCAGGATTTGGATATCCATTATTCTGAATCCCATCAGTGTTCATTCATTGAGGCCTCATTTATTAACCTTTACAGTGCCCTGATGTTGTACCTGGTAAAGCCACGGCAAAAATGCTACTTTACTTGCGAAATGCAAGTGAAGCTTCTCCACTTTTGCTTCCGTCAGCCACAGGGCAGTGATTGCTGCAGAAGTGATCACAGGACCGCAAATGCCAGAGGTCCGGTGGTGCCGCCAGACCCCCGGCACTGAAAAGGTTAAAGTCTCTGTGCTGCAAACCTGGTAATGATTTAACAACAACAAAAATCAGGCAATTTGGTGTATTTTGCTCCTTTGATACATTCTGATGCTGCCACTTCTACCAGTTTTACAGCAAAGGACATTCAGCCTCCAGGATTTACTGAAGTAGGAGGATTGCCTGGGAGAAAAATGTCTCTTTGATCTGTGGTTGCCATGGCGATTTAGGCAGTTAGGCTTTAAGGCCTAAGTTAACAATGTCTGAAATGTTGTGAATATGCAGATAGACAACATTTTTTTAAGTTCAAAGGAACATTGCCGGTTCATATTGTACCAACCAGAGAGATCCCGTGCAGATTTAAAATAAATATTAACCCTATGGGCTAACAGAGATGTCAGCAACACATTGCTGCCAGCAAACAAGGGGTTCATAGATAAAACACAAACACACTTCTAATTACTGGTGTCTTACAACTGGTTACATATTTATTTAATCATTTTGCATAAAATATTAGAGGCTGAGAACCCTCTAAATACCCCCTACATGTAAAGTATGCCAACACTCACTGATTCTCCTATGGTTTACGCCTGACTGTTTCTTTTATCATCAATGTTCTAATAGACTTCAGTAGAGTTTCACTGATTAAGATTATAATAACAGCAGGACATGGGCCTCCAGGACACACTAAGTGACTTTATATACTCTAAGGCGAACATTTTTTTAATAGTATTCTTCTTTAGTTGAGCACATAAGGGAAGTACAGTACCACATTTATTTGGCGTGGGAACGGGCCAGAATGAGGGGTTCTTGCCCCAAAACGTCTCTCCCCTTTCTGTGACCTTTTGTTTTATTTTTTTGTAATATCCCTATATGACACTGCTCCAGTAGCATGATATATGTTGATATGATGTTGACCTTATCACACACATATAATGTACCTTTTGAGTTCTTGAAAATCCTGCAGAGACACTGGACCAGCACCTCTTAATTTGTGTCGGCTAAATATTTGCTTTCCTATATATAGTTGATATAAAGCACTACAAGAGCGAGATGATTGCTTACTATTAACTAAATAGAGACATGGTATCTTAGGCCGCGGCCAGGCTGGGAGCGAGTGCACTCTCGCTCGAGCGACCTGCCATGACAGCAGGGGCGATCTGGGTCCAGCGTTGTTGCGCGCGCAGGGGGGGGGCATGCCCATGATGTCACGTGAGCGGTTCGCCCTCATTGGCTGACCCGTGTATGTGACCATGGCAAGCTTGACAAATTTTAAAGAATTGTCTCGCGAAGCAGTTGAGTGCAGAGCGCTCCCGGGCACGTGCGCGTACGCTGGTCAAACACATTGTCGCAATGTGTTTGATCGCGCTGAGCTCGAGCGCGCATGCTCGCTCGCTCTCAGTCTGGACGAACCGTTAGATGCACATTGATCCATTTGGCTCACAGAGTCTGTGTACATACTTTTTTTGTATATGTTTTGTCTGTATTGATGTCCCTTTTTTTCTATTATTCTAGTAAAAATTATATTTTTCTGTAATGATCTTTTTGTCTCTATTACTTCATTTTCACTGATGAAGTGAGTGCGGGGAACCCTTTTGTACATACAGTAACTGATAAAGATCATGACTTTTCCATTAAAATGCTATTTGTTTTGGCGGAGAACCCCTTGGTATTATAAAAGTCTAAAAGCTACCATCATACCATCACATTCAACCTTCTGTGCAACCTTTACTTTGTGTGTAATAAGTGGAAGTTTTGCAAACACCTATTATTGTATCCTGTGGCAAAGTTAGGGTGGTAAATCTCCTACTGTCTATATCTGCATTGCCCCAGAGGCAGACAGCCTTTGGCGCAGCTAAAGGGTGTGAGCTGTTTGCGGCCATTCGCTGATTTTTGGTGATGTTATAGCTGCTCTATTTCAATCTGAAACTCACCGGCCCCTTTATTCCCTGTACCCAATTTTCCAACTCTATCTGTCCATGAAATGTCTGTGAATTGACAGCATAACCCTGTTCATTTAATGTAACCATGTATTGTTATCCTAACTCTGTACCCAGGACATACTTGAAAGCGAGCAGTAACTCTCAATGTATTACTTCCTGGTAAAACATTTTATAAACTATAGATTGTAAGCTCTCTGACACAGGGATTTCCTTTCCTATTGTCTGATTTTGTTTGTTGCACTTATTGTATTATAATTCCCTGTATTGTATTGTCTGTTTTTGTAAAGCATTGAGTACACTGTGGGTGCTCTATAAATTTAGATATGCATACATATCATACAACGAGCCTTGTTCAATATGCTGTGAAGTTATTTACTTCTAGTATATTCCTTTGAATGTAGCTTGAATCCTCCTGAGCAAGGAAGATGACTTCACATAGCTTCTGGGTCTTTTCAAAATACAGTGGCTGCATAGGGGCCAAAGTAGAAGCGGACAGGTGTGGTAGTCAAGTCAATCTCTACCCAAATACTGATAACTCCATTTCAATTGACTTTCATAATGATGTGTTTATGGACAAGTACTGCTTTCTCTCATGTACTTTGAACCTTGTTTTTATTTTTATCTTTGATGCACCCTATAATTTGGAGGAATTTTATTGCCTAGCTCAGCGCTATCCTGTCTCATGGGATGATTATAGTAATTTGTTTTATTTGACAACCACGATCCTGAATTATAGGAGTCACAGATTTAGTGTGTAAACAATAAACGGGTCATTTAACCTTTAATATCCTGGTGGTGGCTCATAAATTCACATCAATGAAGAATTTTTCTTGACTAACAATCATTGCCTTTCATCTAAGAAATATCACAAAGCCTTTCAGGGTTTAGACTCTGGGTTAGAAAGGGCCTCGTCCTGCATATAACCAAAGAGAACCAATGTCACTGATATATTTAAGCAGTTACATCTGGGTGATTTCAACCTTTTTACACAGATCTAGCACATAAACTAGATTGTAAACTGTCAGGTATGGCCGGCTCGGAGCATGGCGGGGTCGGTGCAGTGTGTGTGCGCAGGTCCTCTATCCTTCCCCCCGAGCCAGCCCTTCGAGTCCCGCGATGACACGTCGTCACGAGACATACCTGGAGATGCCGCTGCTTACAGAGACCCTGTGCTCTCCCCGGCCCAATGTCCGTAATCACTGTTTATATGGTGTGCTGGTTAAAATCACCAGCAAAACATGTAAACTGTGATTATGGAGGTTGGGCCGGGGGAGAAAGCAGGGCCTCTGTAAGCACGGGTCACGGTGCACCACCATCAAGCCCGCCCAGCTCTCCCATGCAGGGCCCTCATTATCGTTTGCATCTGTTTGTGCGTGTTTGTCCTTATTTGGTATGCCATTCGGTTTATGTAACATACAGGTAATCCCACCTGCCTTAGGGAGTTTACATCAGTGTCTATATTATTGGCTACTCGGGATGCATTTACCTTATTCAGGGTGCTGGATTCATGCAGGCTGGGTGAGGCGATAGCAATGATGGGCGCCAGGAACTTTTTTCATTCAACAGCAGCTTTATTGTTACATCAACACACAGTGATCTTGTTATGGACATAACATGCATTCTTACTTGTGCTGTCTGAACCTTCCTTCCTAGCTGCCCCTATCTCGACCGACTAGGGAGGTGGTAAGGCTTGATCCCCTATGTTACCTAATATAGCCATTTTTTGGGTGGCCTGAGTATGGCTTCATCTCTTTAGAGCCCCTGTTGGGCCTTGTGCTGCTCTCTCTGCCGGCGATCAGCGTCCCTCTCACAGGCACTGTATGGCACCTCGTGGTGACCTGTAGTGGAGCCAGCTATGGAGCCTCCACTGGGGCTGTGCCAACTATCCCCCTGGTGCTGTGCACTGTGGAGCCCCTTCAGGACATAGGCTGATACCATATCAGCTCAGAGAGTCGCAGGCCACTAGCTAACAGGGTCACTTCCCCTAACTGTTGAACAATAAAAAGGGGATCATATCCTATCTATTTACATAAACACTTACTATATACACTGAGATCCCTCCTCTGTGTCTCCTCCTGGGATTTGAGTTCCAGAAGCTTCCCCCATACTATTTATATCCCTGCCAGATGTCACTGTCTCCAGGCAGGGGGGAGGGGGTGGGGGGCTTAACTTTTGCTGAGTCACCCCAGCTCCATGTAATGGGAAAGGGGCATTACTCTGTGTGGGCCCACAAAGTTAACCCCTTAAGGCCCTAGTAATCTCAAAGGGGGGTTACATACATACCTCTGTACCCCATTCTACTGCACTGTGGAATATGTTGGAGCTTTACAAATAAAAGATAATAATAATAAAGTAAGCATTTTTATTTAAAAAATGTAATTAGCTTGTAAACATGGTGGGCTGAGACTTGTGAGGAGTTTGATTTCCTCTGACTGTTCTATTTTGTCTGAAGTCCACTGTGTGTTCAGCAAAAGTCTGTACATGCAGCACCTCCGCCCCCCCTCCCGACACATCCCTCTCCCGACACATCCCTCTCCCCCTCACCTTATCTTGGCTACCTGATAAGGGTAGGGTGGGATGGATAGAAGTAAAGAAAAACACTTGATTGATATACAGTTCCATTCAGAAGCCCCTAAGAAATTCAATTCAACCCCCTCCCCCCACAAAAAAAAAATAAAGCCACCAAATATTCGCTATTAGCATGGTTAGAGTTCTTTGTAGACGCCAAATACACTGTTCATTTCTTTACAAAAGTTTATGTTCTGTTTGGCTACATGGAATGCACCTTGAAATAACCAAAAAGCAAGGACCAGTTGCCTTCATTCTCAACATCCTCTAACTCCACTAGTGGGAGTTTTGCCATTCAATATACATTAAAGGCACCAATGTATAAAGATACTTTGCATATATTTTGTGGGAACAGGATGAAAATCTCCTTTAGGTTTATTGGTGGCACCTAGGCAGTCATTTGTCAAAGTCTCCCAGCTGCGAAACTGGGTCAAAACTGGTGCAAAAAAATATTTATCAAAGAATACAATACAATTACCTTCTATGGGACTGATTGATTTAATTAGTTTTACACATTTGGTGCTGTTTTTCTGTTTTTAGGTCCCGTTTTGCAGTTGGAAAACGTTAATATCCCCCAAATGTTTTAAGTGAAAGATCCTGAGTTTTAGTAGGGTGGTCCCATTGAAATATATGGTGTGTACAGTATATAAGAGGGTGATTTTGATGAGTATAAGGGAAATTACCTCTCAATTTGGGAGATTGGAGAGGTATGACGTGTTTGTATAAAGCAATAGGAGGAGTCAGGGAAAAATCCTAAAGCCATATTTACTAAGTGGGGCTAAACCACAAAGCACCTTACGGCTCAGCACTACTTGTTCTATTGTTTGCTTCTTGATATCATTTACTTCCCGATTATCATTGAATGCGCTCAGCAGTTATTCACCTTATAAACCTGTGTCATATGTGTCACTCTTGAAGAAGATATTACAGTTTATGCAAAAGCTGAAGAGCAGAACATGACATAAGTGATTCAGTCCCACACTGGGCAACACCTGGGAGAATTCAGAATGCCTTGTAGAGCCTCTTCACAGCTAAACTTGGTTCCCTATTCTTCTACTCTTCATTTCGCTACAATGCGGACACTTTTATTCTATTTTATTATTATGATTATTATTATTATTTTGTACCCAGGACATACTTGAAAATGAGAGGCAAATTCTCAATGTATTTCGTTCATTGGGAAATATTGCTCAAATAAATAAATATACATTTCTTTCCAGTGGGAGTTTGTGTCGGCTTTCAGACAGGTCCAACGATGGGGAAATGCGTCACCTGCCATCGCTGCCATGAGAGCCGTGTTGAGAGAAGGCACGGACCTCGTGCTTGGGCTGAATATTTATTACGGGGGCTCTGAGTCCGCTTGTGCATTTGCAAAGAGCGTCAGTGAGGAGCTTACTGGGAGGTACGTATCACAGAGGTCCTGTGTTCAGTTGTCAGAGTATAACTTATGAAAGATTCTCTTCTAGTCTGGGTGATAAATCATCAAGCAACATCAGAGTTGGAATATGTTATTTCAGAGTTGCAAACCTGGGCTTATCTTAATAACTCACCATTACATTTTTCAGTTATTGGAATTCTGTAAGAGTTGTGAAGATGTGGGACAGAGGTTTCTTCTTTCTTCCCTCTCAAAAGGAAAAGACTCTGGGTTTCGTTCCCACCAGTGGCTGTACGGTTCATTACATTATTTACGCACTGGACTGTGTGGCAGAATAGCTCCTTTTTCTTAACACAGTTCATGTTTTTCTGACTCAGTTATGGACAGATATCCAGGCAGATTGTAGTCTATATGTTCAGACTTCCACTGCCACTCTTTGTTTATACTTACTGAAAAAAATACCACCCTCCCACACTCTTTCTGCAGCACTCTTCTCCCCTACAATGGGCTTTTTTTCTGACTAAAATCCAGTTCTCATGGAAAAAAGGTGAATAACTGAGGCCAAACCAGTTTGGCCCAATATTCAATACGTAGTGCTATTCACTTGAATATGCCATACAATGTCTCATAATGTAGCATAGCACCACTTAGTAAATATGGATCTTTGTCCAATATTGGTCATTCTTAATGTGAAAGCGTAGAAATAAAATCAATGAGTCAAGGGTTCAAAGTATCAAAGTGAGTTTATCTGCACTGAGGTACAGGGTGAGAGAGAATTCAAGAATGAACTCATGCCTCTGAAAACATATTGCTTGGTATCACATTTTTATACATTTCAAAATGAGTAATACGCCCCTTAAGGGGGCTGGCTTAGAGATAAAAAACAATATGATGACTTATACAAAAATACATATTGACACATAAATATGCTTTATACGCTATATTCTTATCCTATAATTTACCATAATGTGGGCCTCTTGACCTTCTGAATTTAAGGAGTAACCCTGTTTAGCCCTGTGTGTACTGTATCTGTCAGATAACAGAACCTAAGGTCAGCAGAATTGTCTAAGGCAGGAAAAACCTCTCACGAATGCAATTTCAATTTCTTTCATGACTCGTAGAAATTACACAAGGGCGAGTTACATCTAGAAGCGATACACTGTATAATCAAACATTCACAGATCATACACAAATATACATACATTCAAACACTCAAAATGGCTACTTCGCCAAAATGGAGGTGATGATAGTCTGTCTTCATATAGCCTGAGCCACACACATTATCTCAATCTTCACATTAACTTACTGCATATACAAGAAATGTCCAAACATTGGAACATTGATTTGAAACATGGCCTTTACCAGCCCTTTGTAAGGAAGACTTTGCTTTAACTTCATGTATAACTGTATCCTTCCTCGCAGGCGCTGGAATGAGGCAATGCTGGATGAAGCTTGCAGATTAATCTTGGAAGAGGTGCCCCTCCGTGACTACGCTGTTGGCGGGATGGTGGATTATGAGAGAACTCTGACAATTAGCTTCCTCTTCAAATTTTACCTACAAGTCTCTCAAGAATTAAAGCAAGCAGGGAACTTTCTCCATAACACCATTTCAGTGAGCCATTACTTTGTTTTATTGCGACTCAGAATCAAAAGGGTTCAACTTGCCTATTTGCTTGTGTACTTCTGAATAACTATAGATTGTATCAAGCTAGTGTTTGTATTTACTTGCTCCAGGAGATAGTTGGCACCAACGGGCGAAGCATAAAGATCTAAAACAGTTCACCTAACATTCATTTTTGCATGTGTCTGCCCCAAATGTGAGGATCTCATTAATGAAATATCTCACTTATGATGTACATTGTAAGTCAAGAACCAAACCACATTGAAAATAATAAGTCACAGACCAATGTGCAGAATTATTATTGCAAATCTCAAGTCTTCTATATTACAGTGCATCTAATAATTCCTCCCTTCCTCCTCCAATAACCACCAAATAACAAGCTGGCACACATGGTGCAATGAAACATAAAACTACTGTACCTTCAAACATGATTGCATAGGGCCATATTTACTAAGGAGAGCTAAGTCGTAATGAAACTTACAGCCTATTTACTTAAAGCATTAGGTTTTACAAGATACAAAAAAATAAAAATAGATACCAATTGGCAAAAGACAAAAACTAGACAAATATAGTTGGGTGCTTATCCTCAGACAGTGTCACCATATTGTATGAGCAGGAACAATAGAGAAAAAAGGAGGGTAAGAGCACATTTATATGCATTTAACACAAATCATGTATCATATCTTGGCAATTTATTGGGGGTACATGTTGACAGTGGTACAAGGTTTCAGGCCACGAAGGGCCATACGTCACGGAACATGTACTCCCCAAAAATGGCTAAGGTATGATTAAGTATGAAAGTTCTACATGGTTTGTGGGATTTTGCAACATTAAATGCATACAGGTGTGCTGCCTACCTTCCCTTTCCTATTATTCTTGGTCTTAGGGCTTAACACCACTTGGTAAATATGGTTCTTTGGGGCACATTCATCAAGCGCTAGTTCAGGTTATCACACCCGTGTTAACTCCCATTAACTTCAAAGGTAGTTAACGCTGTAATGGGTGTGATATCCCATACTGGCACTTGATTAATATCCCCCTTAGTGTTTGAAATGTCTCACTAAGCATCAATTTTATGGCACCCATAAAAAGGTCCTTTGTCTCCCTTTATATACAGCCCTCTGTTGCATATAAAACCATCTCTCATTCAGCTGTATAAAATTCCAGCCATAACTCTTCATGGGGAGTCATAAGAAATTCTTTAAAGCCTACAATCTTTCTTTGATCCTCTATTTGTGTTCCTGCTCATGCGGTCACATGCTAACATTATCATTTCATATTCAAATCTTAGCAAGATCAAGAAATTAAAACTGTGTAGTCATAGTGAAAACCCGCGGGAGATGCTGTGCTGAGGATTACGGGGTTTCATTTGGTAACACTATTGGAAATGTTATTTCTATTCTGATGCCCTTCTCCTCTGTTTAGGACAATCATTATACAACAACATACAGCACCCACAATAAGAAGAACTCCATGGGAGACTCAAATGGCTTTCATATGTACCAGGTCAGTGTGGATGTATTTCACAGACTTAGTAAACGGTAATTTGATATTATGTTGGTACTTGGACAATGACTTCATGGGATACAATAATTGAAACTTAGCCAAGTTCCGAAGTAGCTGCACTGATGTGAAGACATACTTTTGAGGATGTGAATGAATGGGAGATTCCTTCAGCTTTGATGTTATTTTGCTTGATACATTTTTTTATCTCTTCAGGATGGAGATCGGAGTCACCCATGGGAAGACACCAATGGCAATCAAAATGTGCGCCAGTCACACGTGTTGCAAACCATTGTGGAGGAGGAGAATGATGATGAGACGTCAGCCGTTGACGGAGAGCTGTTCCTGGCATTAGTAACCAGCAACAAACCTCATGCGAAAATCATGTTAGTGAATCAGTCAGGGATGGGATACTAATAAGGATTATCTGTCCTGCTTTGTTGCTTTCTTCATTGACACTAAAGCAGGTTCCTCATACACAGTTTCTCACTGTGGTGGAAGGGGCTTTAAAAGTGATTAGGGACGAAGCTCATTGCCCAGTAATTTAGAATGATACTGTATACGCACCATTTATGTTGTAAAAATCGGCCTAGTTAAGTAAATCCCTCTTTCTTTGACAATGAAATTAAATTGTAATATTGTACATGTTAAAATAATGGTACTGTGGGTGTGAAAATACAAAAGTAATGGTACTCCTTACCCTCTGGTATAATTATAAAGCAACAATGAAGCACTCAAAATACAATAGTGTCTAAACTAAATAAACTAATATGAGAATGATGCTGCTTGAAAAAAGAACTGTTCCCAGTTCTTGTTGAAGATGTATCCAGGAGAATCAGCGCACCTCAAAGTAACAAAGAGGAAAGAAAAAAAGAAAGAAAAGCAAAATAGTGAAGCATGTTCACACAAATCTTAAAAGATTAGCTGGTGAGGTATGCACTTACATGTAAGTGCCTGAACTCAGGCACCGAAAGGTTTCTTTTTACTCCATCCATCTAAAGACGCGATTTCAGCACTTTTGAGAACCTGTTATCTCCTATAGTCTTGCTTGGTGAACCCATTGGATTAATACTGTAGCATTGTCAAGTTAGCTGAACTTGTTCACAATCTTAATATAACACACCTTATTATACTTTGTTTCCTTCTCAGATCCATACATACAGCAGAGGCGTTTAAAGTCCCTGGAGTATTTGATGTGATAACATCTGGAGATGTTCCAGGGACCAATGAATCTGATTTGTTTGCTGAACACGAGGTATGCTTGAAAAACCTGCACCTTTCCACCACAATATACGTCACTTTTCCTAGTACAACTATCGTAAAGAATACAGATGGGTCTGGCTTCATTGTTCCCCCTTGGCGGGACATATTCTGCACTAATATTGCAATGGAATCCTATGGAAACTGTGGAATATTCTCGTTATAACAGAATATTTTGTGTTATACTGTATGGGCAAAAATGACGCCTGCTACATCTATATGTTTTAATATTGCACTTGGAAAATGGTATTCTATCTGTTTGCTACTTTCTACTTTCATTAAATGTTTTTACAGTGACTTTTCTTTGTATGTAATATTTAGTTTTGGGGATGTAAGAGATGTGTGCAGAGGTACATTTAATGGAGACCAATTAGGGTGAAATGAAATCCTGGTTTTATTGAGCCTATTCCTTTAACAAGGCAAAACATACAAAAAGAAAGACAATAAAAGCCTACTCCACTTTGGAGATTAACTAAACATTTACTCCTGCCCTTTCTAACTGGGTGGCTAGCTAAGCTTCTTACCACCCCAAACATGTATATATACAACCGTCCAACAAAAAAGTCTCTTATCTGTTTCTGTTGCTGATGGGGAAGGCCTCTCTGCTTTCCTGGGTCAGCACCCTTTTGTGCTATGGAGTATCTCTCTGCTCAGACCTCTTTCTCCTCTGTCAGCACTCATGTGTGCTAAGGAAAACTCTGTGTCCAGGCATAGAGGTCTGGTCCCCTCGTGTATTGCTGTCAGCACACAGTCCTCCTGTGTGCTTCAAGACACTCTCCTCATGTAAGCACTGTGGTGTGCTAAGGAAAATCTCCCCTCTGTTTCTCACATGAGGCTTTTTCTCAGAGTTCTTATTAGCCAGGGGGAGTCTGGTTAATTGCCTGGCTGCAATTAATCAGCTTCCTGCTGGATTTAGAGGCAGTTTTTCTTAAACAGGGATAAGTCCCTGTTACAGGGGAATATAAAATGGCTGACATTTTCTCTATTGAAAATATTATTTTTAATTCAGTACATATTACATGCATTCAAAGAAAATATATTTAAAAAATAAATAAAATATATACATTTATATCCTCTCAAATTGTTATCTTACTGTCCCAAAGTGTCAGTAAGGTGGCAATGGGAATTCAAGAAGATACAGTATATAGTGACACTTGGGCTGGTAAGATTAACCATACTTTCTTAAAGCTTGAACAATATAACCGGTTAAAGTGGGAAAGGTACTTGTCAATGTGATGGTAGAGATCCAGAGACCAGCATATTAAAGGTTACGCCTAGTTTCTGGCCGTCTGATGGATGTACAGGAACACCAAGTATATCCACCTTCCTGTGGCTTATGTAGTCTGGATTTTGTAGGTTAATCCATGTAATGTGCTGGGAGACTTTATTGTATATAGACTGTGTGTCGTATTCTCTTGGTTCTTGGGCATGCTAGGCTAATAATCCGATTACCCAGTCTACATGCCCAGGAACTTGGGCTGGTTCCACGGGGAGACCTCACAACCTAGGGGACGTAGGTCCGAAGAGCGGAGGCTTTGTCTCCTCCAGAGATAGCAAGCCAGCACTGAGAGCAAGGGGGAGGTAGGCGCTGCTCTCATTGGTCAGTTTGTAATTCTCACACTCCTTGCATCGGCCTCCTCGTTACACCCCCATCCCGGGTTGGTCAAAACCGGATGAGCCCTCAAGCTGTGACTGGCTGCCTTTCCAGCATCTGCGCCGGGATTGGTTGCTGCCATGATTTCCTATTGAGACCAGGAACCTAGAAAATCAGAGACTGATCTGAGTACCAGAGATCTCTCCTGGTCTGGCGTGCAGATAGACTAAGCAGTGGACTCTGAGGACATACCAGAGACACACGAAGTCTTGGTTGCTTGTACTCCGAATGGGAGATTTGAACTTGCCTAGCTCCAACTTGCATCCAGTGCAACCGGGATCCTGTGGACTTGATACAGAAGTGGAAGCTGCTCCAGGAAAGTAATTTTGGTGGCACCGGACACATAAGCGATTGGGATTTCCTCTGTATTGCGTGGGGTTTTGTGAGTGTAGCTCTATTGGAACTTTGTGCTGCATCTGTTAGCTCCAGACAAAATAAACACCCGTTTATTTGATCTCTTTGTCCTGACTGGTCCTTGATCCCAGGAAAGAGTCCTGGGCTCCCATGACAGTCAACATGCAAGTGAGTCCGGCATAGCAAATAAGACCTTAACCCCCCAATATGAAAAATACCAAAGAGCAATGGCCCTCATTCTCCAGAGGTCAGATTGTTCCTGAACATGACAGCATTCAGGAAGAAGAGAGGCAGATGGTGCTAAGAATACCTGGAGTTTAAACACAAGCGGTCGTTCCAACTTCAGTAGGGCTACCTACAACTGTCAGACTCTCTCCAGTGAAGCAGCACTATAAGAACTGGAAGACATGCTTGGAATGATTAAATCGGATATTCTTGACCTTTGTAAAGTAAGAAGAAAAGATGATGGCCCCATTGCTCAAAAGCAGACATGTTTTATATTACAGATGCACAGAAAATGGATGTAGGAGTAGGCTTCATCGTTAACAAGAGATGGAGAAACAACATCGTGGAGTATGAACGCTCATTGGAAAGAGCAGCCAGAATCGTCATTCAGCTGACAAAGAGATACAGGCTTCAAATAATCCAGGTGTATGCCCCAACATCAAGTTACATAGACAATGAAGTGGAAGACTTCTACCATGAAATCAACAAACTTACCAACAAAAGAAATTGTCATCTCAAGATCACTATGCAAAGATTGGTGCCCATCAAAAAGAAGAAGTATCAGTTGGTACGTGTGGTTACTGCAACAGGAATGAATGTGGAGAGAGATTGGTAGAATTTTCAGAATGTGAAAACTTCCACATCACTAATGAATTCTTCAAGAAGAATCAAAGTAGAAAATGGACATGGAGTGGACCCAATGGAATAAAGAATGATATTGACTATATCCTAAATAACAAGGAACACGTGGTTGAAAACTGCACAATCCGTTTTGACAGGATTGATCACCTATTGGTTTGCTGCAAATAACGCTAACAAAAAAACAGGAAATTATCAGATGAGAGAAAGCCGTTACTGAGAAAATAAGAAATTAAGCAATCTCAAGATCTAGGAACAAGAATTGGATATGAAAAGCTGTGCAAGACAATCTGCAAGCGTATAACTGAAGATGTAGGAAAATGTTAATGTGTAAAAGTTTAACAAAGATGAGGCAGTGATTTATGGTTGAGAAGAAGCAATTCATCACACTCAAATAAAACGATAGATAAAATAATATACAAAGCACTTGTCATAAAAAAGCTTGCGGACTTCTACATGAAATTGTTCGATAATACAAATAACACAGGGTATAATCCAGCAGAGGAAAAGTGAGAAGAACCATAGATCCTTCCAGAAGAAGAAGCAAAGGCTATAAAATCCATGAAGAATGGGAAGGCCCCGAGGGAAGATGGATTTACAACTGAAATCTTAAAAGATGCTGAGGAAGAAGTAGAAAAAATCCTGGCAAACCTGTACATGTGGACCCAAGTGATTTAGAACGGCGCTTTAGACACAAAATACAAGTGTTAAATAAGTGAATAATATAATAAAATAAGTGTAAGGTGAATACAAACAAAAATCTCAACCTCCAGAGGGAAGCTGACTGGGATCAGCGAAATGCGTAGAGCTAAGCCTGCAAGTGAGAGCTGCCGATTCCTGAGAAGTGAGGATCTGTTGCTGTATACCTGCCCCTTTCTCCGAGTATCCGGAAGCATCTGGGACACCGGCTGATGTGACGTAGAATGCCATCCGAAGTGATGTACCAGCGGGCGAAGCACGGAACAGATGTGATACTACTTACCCTCCACTGCGTCATTTCATCTTACAGCTCACCGTATAATATGATGTGCCTTTATTGAATGTACACCATGTGAGTACATTTGCTGCTGCTTTTATTAGTTTTTTTATAAATCGTTTATTGGTCTGCACTAGGAGTCCTCTCTGTTTTTTCTCCCTGAGATTTACCACGATCCACTTATCTGCTGGATTTAGCTGTCAGACGGTCTTCTGCCAGTGCTGGTTTATATCCCACTTCTTGTAAGTAGGTCCTTCGTAAGAGCCAAGATCTATCCTTTTATTTTACACTGCTATGGCTGTATTGCGCTAGATTTTTCTCTTTTATATTTTGGGGTGTTCCAGACATATGCTCACTTCAATCCTTGGACGCATAAACCTGTACATGTACAAGCTGCTTTCAATCGGTTGAAACAGACCCCAAACTTTGTCCAGCCTAGTTACTATGCAGGATTTCACAGTTGATACAACACAATGGACCATATCCAAGTTGTTCAAGAAGGGATTTCCTGAAGTACCAACTACGATCTACCACTCAGTTTAGGATTTGTAGATTACAAAAAGCATTTGATTCTGTCTGCACTTCAGTGGTTTCAAAGGCATTAGGGGGAAAAAGTGACGAAGAAGCGTATGTTGATACAATTAAGAGCATTTAGGAGAATGCCGCGTCAACCATTAGATTACCTGAAGATACAAGCAAGATAAAGGAGAGCGGCAGGGAGACACCATGTTATCAAAGCTTTCCACAGCAACACGAAGAATTGTTCAAGGCATTGAATTGGGAAGAGAAAGGAATCAAAATCAATGGTGAGTACGTGGGGAGGCCTTTATTCAGCAGTGATTTGACAAGGGCTGAGGATGATGCTATATGAAATAAAATAAAAAAATAATGCAAACTGACTGTTGAATATTTATCATTTTTGTGTATGTGTACTAACATTTTCTGGCAGGGTCTATTTCTAAAACTATTAGCCATATATACTAAGCAGTGCTAAGTAATAAGTCTTCTTATAGCTCCATTCACTTTAATGGACCATAAGGTTAGTAAATATGGCCTCTTCTTCTACAAGGTATATCTGTGCTCTTTTGCAGGTACATTACATCGGGCAGGTGATTTGTGCTGTGGTAGCTGACACGCAGGTTCATGCTAATCTAGGAGCATCAAGAATACAAATAAATTACGATAACCTGGAGCCTGTTCTACTGTCCATTCAGGTGAATAGTCATTGTATGATTATTATTCTGTCTGTGCTCTAGTATTGTAGCTGTGATTGTCCTGGAGAAGTGTGGATTGGTGTAAACTTTGATCAACACGAGTTTTTTCTGAGATTAAATTACATGTCTTTTCTTCAGTTGTACAAAGTTTTCCAAACATCATAGGTCTCTTCGTGTTTACAGAGCTTTCCAAATGTCACTAATCTCTTCATATGTATGGAACTTTCAAGCTTCCCTGGACTCTTTTTTACATGTACAGTACTTTCCAAACCTCACAGACCTCTTCTTGATGTGTATGGAGCTTTCCAAACCTCACAAACCTTCATGTGCACCAAACTATTAAAATCGATCAGGACTTGTCTTCACAAGTACAAAGCTTCCCAATCCTCACAGGTCTCTTCTTCCTGTGTACAGAGCTTTCCAAACCTCACAAGTATCTTCATCGTGTGTACTATTTTCACGATTGTGCTCTCACTTCCCTCTTTAGGATTCCATTAAACACAATTCATTCTTCGAACCAATAAGAAAACTGGAGCAAGGAAATATCGAGGAAGCTTTCAAAAGCGCTGACCACACTCTGGAAGGTAAATAGAAGTTGTTGTTGATCCACACTATTGGAAGGAGAGCTTGTTTACCAGATTATGCTTTCCTGCAACCAAGCACAGTGCTATTACTTTTATTAGTTAATTGGATGATATGTTTGTTGGATTACAAACCAAATGGAAAACAAATACAATAGCAATAAACTAAAATATAATATACAACTATAATGTGTGTGTGTGTATATATATATATATATAAACAATAATTACCAGAGGAGCATCCGATAATGAGAAACAGCACACTGTAGGTTGCAATCAAAGCAAAGTCTATTGAAAACAGGAGAGGCATTGCAACCAACGTTTCGGTCACCGTAACGGGACCTTCATCAGGGTCATAAATATATATATATATATACAGTATATATATAAAAGAGAGGGGCAGGTAATCTAATATCCAAATGGAGATCGTTATTACTCAACATTTTGGCCCCAACTGGAGGCTTTCTCAAGAGCAAGGCTCCATTTGGGGCTGAAATGTCAAGTAATTAAGATCACCATTTTGCATATTGGATTACCTGTCCCTCTCTTTTATATATGTATACACTCTGCATGAGAACATTAACATTTGAAGTGAGTGCCCTGTTTTTTGACAAGAGAGAGAGAATGTATATAACACGTCTGTAAAATATTTTTTACTTTATCCAATATGGATGATCCTAGTCTACAGCGAGGATGAATAATATCTTATTGAATGGAATATCTGCAGAACTCTGCTTGCAAACTAAAAAGTTTTCTTCCATAGATTAAAGATGTTATAATATAATAATTACAATATAATAATTCAGCATATGAACCAGCAATTGAATTTCAGTAACACTTCAATGTCACTGCTCCATCATGTTTTTGCTTGAGCAGTACACTCTCGTTGTTAGATCATAAGGTATAAGGATTAACTTAACATGCTGTATGGCTGGAGTGGCCAACTCCAGTCCTCAAGGGCCACCAATTGTGGCCTAGATCCTAGAAGACTGGAGTTGGCCACCCCTGTTCTATGGTATATTTGGGAGTGCTGCCTTTCTTTCTACTTTTCAAAAGAACAGGTGAGGACCATATGGGAGGACAGGACGATTTAGAGCTGGGAACACAGAGCATGCGGGTGATACCAAGAGGAGAGGATAATGAGATGGAGGTGGAAGTATCAACACAGGATCCAGCATCTGTGCGGGTAAATGCAATACCCCGATTATATTAATTACACGAGCTTGTATCCATGCCTCTTGCTATTGTTTGAGTATCTGACTCCGGATCATGCAGATGCAACCTGTCTAGGTTTGTATTTTGTGATGGGTGATTTATAAAGCCCAAACTGTTTGAAGCCATCATTGAAGCCTCCATTATATTAACCTCCTATTGTGTCTCTCTGACCTTCAGTGAACAGCACAAGGGCTATTATGACATTCACTTCATGTCGGGCCTTCATTGCTTGTTTCGAGGGGTGATGATGACGGAGGCTACCTGGAAGCCACAGATGTAACCGGGACGGACCAGAAAGTCATTATTCTCTTTTATTCCTGAGGTTGAAAGGCAGGTTGGCAGAATGGGGTCTATTTACTAAATTCTCCTGACTGCAAAAACGTATTTATCAGATTAAAAGAATCCTATTGAAATCCATGATATCAATTAATGAACCTATGATACATCTGGTACATTTATTTGACACTGGGTTTCCTGTGGTTTGCAGTTGGGAGTAATTAGTAAATAGATCTGCTATGTAGTCACCCAGTGCCACAAACATTCAGGAATAATACAGCTCCAAGTCCCAATTTGGCATATACCGGTATATATTTTTTTGTGATCTTTAGCATTAGCATTGCACTTTTATGGCAGTGATGGTGTATGCTGCAGGGAGTGAGTGATACTGTGTGCTGCAGGGAGTGAGTGATACTGTGTGCTGCAGGGAGTGAGTGATCCTGTGTGCTGCATGGAGTGAGTGATACTGTGTGCTGCATGGGAATTAGTGATGCTGTATGCTGTAGGGCAGTGAGTGATGCTGTGAGCTGCAGGGCAGTGAGTGATTCTGTGTGCTGCAGGGGAGTGAGTGATTCTGTGTGCTGCAGGGGAGTGAGTGATTCTGTGTGCTGCAGGGGAGTGAGTGATTCTGTGTGCTGCAGGGCAGTGAGTGATTCTGTGTGCTGCAGGGGAGTGAGTGATTCTGTGTGCTGCAGGGGAGTGAGTGATTCTGTGTGCTGCAGGGGAGTGAGTGATTCTGTGTGCTGCAGGGGAGTGAGTGATTCTGTGTGCTGCAGGGGAGTGAGTGATTCTGTGTGCTGCAGGGGAGTGAGTGATTCTGTGTGCTGCAGGGGAGTGAGTGATGCTCTGGGCTACAGGGCAGTGAGTGATTTTGTGTGCTGCAGGGGAGTGAGTGATTCTGTGTGCTGCAGGGGAGTGAGTGATGCTCTGGGCTACAGGGCAGTGAGTGATTCTGTGTGCTTCATTGGAGCGAATTATGCTGTGCGCTGCAGCAAGTAATGCTGTTCTATACTGTTGTAATGTCTTAGATTTTGCAAGAGCTGAGCAGGTGTTCATGGTACCTTCTGAGGAGCTGCCAGCGCTCGGTTTTGCGGAGGACAGTTGGGATTGGAAATTGTAGTGTCAGTTGAAGGGGGAGGTAGACAGGGGACTCAGATAGAAGGAGAGGTATAAATTGACATGACTTGAATTGACATGAATGTAAGGAGATGTAAATACATTGCTTAAAGTCCCAAGTTGTGCTGAGTTTTCCTCCTCCCTCTCCTTGGTAATTATGGTGTTGGTGTCCTGCCTGTTATTTGGTGAATAATTAGATAGATTGTGGAACCGTAAAAGGGGACATTGCACTGCACTCACCCAGAAACTCCCAGTACTCGCCACTGTTGGAGCCAAGATTCTAGGCTTGATGGACCCCTTGCCCTGTCATTGTATTTCTGAGTTCTTATACAATGTCACTGAATATGTTCTGACATTTTAATACACATTGATGGAAATGTTGCAGATCTAAATAACACTGCAGGAATTAACTGGACATCTCCTGCAAAACTCCCCTTTTCCTATGGTTCACTTAGTGCTCTTCTCTGACCCCGCAGGCCGCAGTGGCATCAGCCTTAAACGTCCCTTCTGATTTCATCCTGTGCCACGGGGAGCGAGGAGGAGCAGATTTAAGGGGTCAGTGTCCTAACGCTGCTTCTCTAGCTGCTGTCGCAGCGGTGGCTGCTCACAAGTAAGAGTCCGCAGGCTAATACATTTTATTATGTTTATAATTATATACGTTTTATCATCTTATGGAAATAGTAAAAAGCATGTTTGCAAATGTCATATTAATTTTTTATTATTTCAAAGGAACAATCCATGCCGTTTTAATTGTTTCCATTTTTTAACACAGGTTTGAAGCAGGGGGGGTTCGGAGCCCCATTAATTTCAGCTCTGGGGACCCTCTGCTTCTGGAGATACTTACCTCCGTAGGGGATGCCGGTAGCCGCTCCGGCTGAGCTAGCTGGATTTTAAAGTTTTAAGCTACCGCATCACGCGGGCCAATAGGAAGCCGCACCGGATGATGTCACGGCTTCCTATTGGCCCGCAGGGCGGAGGAGCTTTGAAACTCCACCATTACATGAACCATGGAAGCCGAACTGAGTGGCATATTCTGCAGCGCGGTACAATGGGGGGTACAGAGATTACATAAACAGAGTTACATACAACTACAAATAAGGACAAACTCGCACAAACAGATACAGCGAGGTAATGAGGGCCCTGCACGTGAGCACTTACAATATAAAGGGAATGAGGGACAATGTTACATAGGTCAATACATATTTGCGATACCAATTTTTTTTCTCTCGAACTTATACCTGGTCTTGATCTAATATCTCGACCATTTAACTCAAAACCTTGTTTCATAGCTTGCTTGTGACTGCCGTCTTTTCTTTTGAATATCGTATTTGTATTTGACTTAGACATTCACACTTTTAAGGAAAGTTTGGTGCCCTTTAGCATGCGACCTTGGGGCTCCTCACCACTCTCCTGGAACCTGTCTACTCCCAACTGCTGCTACTTCGTTACTTCCTGTAGGAGGCACGCTGGATTTCCAATTGGCATGTGGCATTACTGGGCTGGTTGAGTCTCCGCTTCGCTGGATAGCATATGCTCAGGTTAATTGAACAATTAGGCCAATTGTTCTATAAAAAGACTCATATCCTGATGATCATATTCTCCCTGATGGAGTGACATGGTCACAAAATGTGTATGATTGGAACGTTGCAAAGTTCAATCATACACATTTCATGACAGTGTCACTCCATCAGGGAGAATTTGATCATCAGGCTATGAATCTTTTATAGTCCAAACAATTGGCCTAATTGTTTAATTAACCCAAGCATATGTTACTAATAATTGAACAGCTGTTACATACAAATAATTCTTACATAAGAGATCTTAGACCACAAGTTTACCCCACAAAACATGAGCAGATTATCTACTATCCATATACCTCTACAAAATATATATGTAATCCATGTAATTACATAATCCATGTAATAATGGATTTTTAAGACAAACGGTGGCATAGAGCATATAATTTTGCATGTCATTTCCCAGAATCCCTTGCTGCAGTGGAAGCACTGTATGCTACAGCAGGTGATAATGGCGAAAAGTAGGGTTGCAGACCTGTCTAAAACGTAAATAGAGGAGAAAGGCTGCACTGCAAAATAAAGGGCTGGAGGCAAAAAGTAGGAAAAAATATAAAAATTCTTTAATTAAGATGCATGATCGCCTAAGCTAAAGGTGAACAGAAAGAAAAAAGGTTTCCCTAACGCGTTTCACGCCTTAGTGGCGCTTTATCCCTATGATAAAGCGCCACTAAGGCGTGAAACGCGTTAGGGAAACCTTTTTTCTTTCTGTTCACCTTTAGCTTAGGCTATCATGCATCTTAATTAAAGCATTTTTATATTTTTTCCTACTTTTTGCCTCCAGCCCTTTATTTTGCAGTGCGCAGACTTTCTCCTCTATTTTTGTTTCACTTGCTTGTTGGATCGACGCACACCATTCCTGGGTTCTTATGGACACTCACAAGGAGATTTCATGTGAGTTAACTCATTCTCCTTGCCCTTCTTGTATTGATATTGTGTTTTTTTGATGTTATCATAGGGCTCCAAACCTTTAGACCTGGGGGTTCTCCTAATTTGGTTTATGGGGTGGGTCTACCCATATGTGGGCTCACCTTCCGTATTTCTTACTTAGATACCCCATTATTCTATATATAGGTCTACTATTGTTAGGTTTTATAGTGAGCCATGATCTCCTCAAATGCACAGTTATTGGGGGTTAAGATTATATGTCCTACCCAGTAGCTATATTGCTACCATCTACACCGGATTTTTGTAGCACCCATTGGGAGATTCATTTCTCTTTTTTTTTGCTGTGTAAAACGTAAATTGCTCACAAGTAATATTTTTATATGCTATACAGTGGAGGGTTTTTAAGTCACCTTTTCACCCACCATACCCTAAATATTATAAGTATGTATGTCTTTATTTATATAGCGCCATTAATGTACATAGCGCTTCACAGTAGTAATACACGTGACAAACATATAAATAACAAATAATACAAATAACAGATCCATGGGAATAAGTGCTTCAGACATAAAAGTAATATTTAGGAAAAGGAGTCCCTGCCCCGAATAGCTTACAATCTAATTGGTAGGAGGAACATACAGATACAGTTGGAGGGCATACTGGTAAGTGCGTCTGCAGGGGGCCAAGCTTTAAGTACGGAACTACTCATATGCTTCATTAAGCAGGTGTGTTTTAAGGTGGGTCTTAAAGGTGGATAGAGAGGGTGCTAGTTGGGTATTGAGTGGAAGGGCATTCCAGAGGTGTGGGGCAGTCAGTGAAAAAGGTTTAAGGTGGGAGAGGGCTTTAGATATAAAGGGGGTAGAGAGAAGACATCCTGAGTGGAACGCAAGAGTCGGGATGGTGCATAGCGAGAAATTAGGGCTGGGATGTAAGGAGGGGCAAAAGAGTGTAAAGCTTTAAAAGTGAGGAGGAGAATTGAATGTGTGCTACAGGATTTGATCGGAAGCCAGGAGAGGGATTTCAGGAGGGGAGATGCTGAGACAGATCTAGGAAAGAGTAGAGTGATTTTGGCATCAGCGTTTAGGATAGATTGTAGGGGAGACAGGTGAGAGGCAGGAAGGCCGGACAGCAGGAGGTTACAGTAATCGAGACGGGAGAGAATGAGGGCCTGAGTCAGAGTTTTAGCAGTCGAGCAACAGAGGAAAGGGTGTATCTTTATGATATTGTGGAGGAAAAAGCGACAGGTTTTAGATACGTTTTGAATGTGAGAGGAGAATGTGAGAGAGGAGTCGAGTGTGACCACTGGGCAGCGTGCTTGGGCTACTGGGTTAATGTGGAAGGAGGTAATGGGGCCAGGTTTGGGAGGAAGTATGCGGAGCTCTGTTTTTGCCATGTTAAGTTTAAATCGGCGGAGGGCCATCCAGAATGATATAGCAGAGAGACTGAGTGTGTGCATATAATTTTCCAGATGGTCTTAACAAAATACAGCTCACTGAGCAGATTCCCACGCAGGATTGTAATTAGCCAATGTATATTTGCTCCTTTTACTTCTGCAGCATGTTGACACATTAACCCCTAAAGCTGGGGCCCTGGAATTAACTTTTGACCTGGTCCCATGGGGTAGGGGGTTACGGCCCTAAAGTTAGTGAGCCAGAGGGTGGGTTGTCAGTCAAGTGGGGGGGATCTTCCCCTATGTATAGGGTGACCAGATGTCCCGGTTTAGCCGGGACAGTCCTGGTTTCTAGGCCTCTGTGATGACTTTTTGGGGTGCTGTCCCAGTTTTCTATCCTGCTGGTCGCATATGCACTATCGGCAATTGCTGACTGCGCATGTGAGATTTGCACTTGTCGGCTGCTCATGCTCATGCACCATCGGTACTTGCCAACCGCGCATGGCATTTGCTGGTCACTCATGCGCATGCGCAGTCAGCAAGTGGCGATCACTCATGCGCTTGTGCAGTCGGCAAGTGCCGATCTCGCATGCGCGCGAGTAGCCAGCAAGTACAGATCGCACATGTGCGGTTTGCAAGAACTCTTCAGCAGTCAGCGCTCGACGTACACACGTGCAGTCGTCATTTGCCAACCGCGCATACGTGAAATTTGTCCTGTTTTTTGCCGTGGCAAATATGATTACCCTACCTACAGTATGTAGGCAGCCCTGCCCTATAATGATCGGACAGCTTGCAATATACTATGCTGCAACTCAGGGGCTGGAAAATTTTAGCCCGGGGGGGCAAACCCTAAAGACCGGCCCAAGAATCAGTCGACCCACACACTGTACACAGATGCACACCAGATACTTTATATACAGCATACAATAAGCAAGCTCCGTACACACAATTAAAACGCTCACCAGAAACATATACACATACCACACAGGCACGCAGATCAGATACACACACCAGATACACACAGCATGAATAAATACACTACATGTCCCTATCACACACATCACATACACACCGTGCACCACACATACTAAGCATGCATTATATACATATACACACCACATATATGCACCACAGAGAACTCAAACTAATAAAATGAAGACCTTTGTATGAAAGACCTGGAGTGCCTGTTTTATATACACCTTATAACCAAGACATTGTGCACTGCGCCCAGATTGCTGAACTGCTTCAGTGGAGAGCCACTTGAAATCTAAGGCTGCGCCTGGCGACGGCGACGCAACATCGCTCCAAAACAAATCAATTGACTCCGTCGCCAGTGCTTATAGTAAGCGCGACGGAGCGTCTGAAAATTTGGAAGCCGGGTCTATTTGATTTTTTTAGAGAGTCTCCACACGTGACTGTCTCTAAACCAATCAGAGACCGCGGCCCGCCCCCTTTGGTGACGTCGGTGGCGACAGTCGCTTTAAATAAAATTTATTTTATAGTAATTTTATATTTATAGCTGCGCTTATAGTGCCTTGTGATAGCAACACGACGTGCTCCGAAACAAATCCATTGACTCTGTCGCAAGCGCTTATAGTAAGCGCGACGGCGATGGAGCGACTAAAAATTTGGAAGCCGGGTAAATTTGATTTTTTTAGAGACTGTCGCCACATGTGACTGTCTCTAAACCAAGCCAATCAAATTGCGCGGCCCGCCCCCTTTAGTGACGTCACTGGCCTTGTCGCCAGCGACATCGCTAAAAATCAAATTGAAACTTTCGCTTTACTGAACATAAAAGATGCGTGTGTCTGTCTATTACAACCAATAGTTGAAAACATCTTCATTATTTTTTTGGGTCTTAGACACATGACATGGGAATTTATGTAGCAAGGCAATTTTGACACAGAACTGGGGCATTTTCATCCTTCTCTAATGTATCAACGTATTTTGCTCCAATTTTGCCCCTTCTGCCCCAGCTTGTGATTCATGGAGCGTCAGTAGGAGGAGTTGGGGAGGAGTTACATGGTGCACATATTATAATAAGATGTATCGCAGTCTGTCTCCCTTCACCACTCTTTGTCCTTTTTATTCGCTCCCCAAAAATCCTCCACATCTGAAGTGTCGTAAACCTAACACACTGCATCAGATGCAAGAAACTGTTCTTACATACGCCGCAGCTCTGCTCCTCAGAACAGTACGGTGGGCCACAGCACACATTTCTCTTGGTCGATGCATAGACATGTTTGTTGTACAGAAGGGATTTATGCCAGTACAGTCCTAGTGATTTATTTGGTACACAAAATATATTATACATGTATACATACAAATATTGATATATCCCATTGTAATATTGCCCATCATGTAGATTTTGCTCCCTTATAGTCAGCCTGTGGAGCCAATCCGGAGCTCGGTTCTTAATACATAGGTACTGTAGATGCATCTTCCTTTGATTGTTGCTGGACTACCTGACCCTAAGGAATAAGACCGTCTTTCAATTTCAGGACAGGGCAGATAGTGCGCTGGGTCCTGGGGCGTAGACAAGACACATCAATATCCAGACACCAGCATCCATTCCTTGGAAAATACAAGGTAAGTTAAATGCCCATATTTAGTAAGTAGGGTTATGCCATAATGTTAACACAATTCTGTGTTTGTTTGCTGCAATCTGAATGAGATAACATAATAATAAAAATACATACTTAGACTGAGATGATCTCAAATTTAATCACAACTAATGTATATATTTACATAAATAACACATCAATATACCCAGATCAAAAAATTGATCAGCTAAAAGATAACAAACATAGTTTGTGAGGTCCACGGAGATATATATATATATATGAGAAGAATATAAAATATAAAACATAGCGCCATATTTCATGATACAGGTACAGTAGATGACCTAGAAGAAGTTGATAAAGTGCAAATTCTGAAGAGCAGAGATGGCAGATTCATAGCAGTATATTAGATCTGTGCTGCAGGTAATAGTATCTCCACACGTTCAATACACATCCAAGGCTAGGGATCCTGGCCTCTTCTAACCACATCCTATAGGTCACTCAAAATGGAATATTCAGCAGGGTAATACAAAGACGCATAATTCATCCACATTTACTTTTCTTTTAAGCACTTTTCTGTGCTCTAGCTGTCTACATTTACTGTGTTATATAGTCCTTATATTGTTGGCTAGTGCTTTTATTTATTTAATTGGTTGGCTGGGGCTTTTATTTATTTAATTGGTTGGCTAGTGCCTTGGAATATTAATTCATCCCTTGCTGGTTCCACTGGACAAGTATTCAATCAAAACACAGAATTGTCTATTTATGAACAAACGCCGTCTCTCTTTTTTACCCAGAATCTTCTTCAGGTGTTTGAGATCCAACAACACATCTTCTAGCACTGAAAGAAACCTCACAGCCATTCACTTGAATGAGACAAAAGGTGTATTTCTGAACTGGAGTATGTCTTATGTCATAGGCATACTTAGTAAATATGCATCAATATCTCCCTTCATTATGCATTAGTTTATGTTTTTAAATAACCATCCACGCACACAGTATTCTACAATATAAACATGTGGTGAATTCAAAATACAGAACATGTGATGGAGGAATAAAAGCACCAGACATACAAGAATGCATTGGGAAAGAGAAATCCCTACCCCAATGAGTATACAATCTAATTTATATATGTGTTGGGATACACAGTGTATTCCATGCAGCTGAGCGCATGTAGTAACTTACTGAGACATGTATGTACTTTTATATTTTAATCTTTCTTTTTAAACATGTAATTTTTCTGTTGTCTTTGTCCAAGGTTGGTTTCATGAATGATGGGAGGATTGTGGCACTGGATGTTACTTATTACTTCAATGCTGGATATACACCGGATGAATCCTTCAAAGTAAGTTTCATGTACCCCCTCTAGGTCAGTAAGCCAGGAGCTTTCAACATAGGGCGCCCATGACTGTGGTGCCTTCTCCCCCTCTTTCCCCACTGGTAGGCCCTGAGTGTGTGGCTGTATAAGGTTAAGGACAGGGGCATCAGGAATGGTTGAGGGGGTATCCAGGAGGGTAGATAGGCATTTGTTAGGGGGTGGCCCCTTCCTCTTACCTCTGGGAGCTTTGCGAGTTGTCTCGTCCGTTGTTGTTGTTGTTTTAGTATTGTGGGAAAAATAAGCGTATTGTGTTAATCCTTGGATAGGGTGTTGGCATTGCCGGGTGTATATGTTATTATATCTGTTGCAACAACTGCTGTTCATATTTATTTTTAAAAGGGTAACAAAACAAAAAGGAAACAACAATATAGGTGTGTAATTATTGTCACAGCTTGCAGGGGCTTTTAGAGATTGCCACAATGGGTCCTGGGACAGCAAGTGGGTTAATGCCTTGTGAGCTTGGTAGAAGTGGTGTAATGGCCAGAATGACCAATGGAATGGGTGTTCTCACAAGGTAATATATATCATGTGGATTGAGCCGGTTATCCGGTTTTCCAGCCAGCTGGGGGTCACAAATCACATGTTTCCGTGGGCTCAAGACATAGCAAAGGGCAGTCTGGCATGGGTTGGTGTTAGATGGTTATGTGGGGGGTGAGTTAATGGCATCCTTAAGTCATGTGTGATGCAGTTTTGGAGAGTCCTGAAATAGATGGATATTGTTTAACAGGAAGATAAGTGGTGTGTTCTCTGGCTGAGGACTATTCAATCACTTTATAGTGTTTGTGATCATGAGAAACGCACTACTCACCAAGAAACTCAGTACTAGAGCACTAGGATGCTTTTTTTTTATATAGAATAGTGTTCTGGCACCTGTAGTTATTAATTGAAACTTTACTGCATGTATGGAAGATCCTCCTAGCATAGTTGGTAATGATAAAATACAGTTACAGGGAGACATTTCCAAGTTGCTTTGCTTTCCCATTAGGCAACTATGTTAGATTGGAAGCTTTTCTAGACAGAAGTGCATTGCCCTCCATTACTCTTCTATGTGCTTGTCTATACTCACTAGTAGCATTGTAAACCAAAACGTATTATTACAATTATTCCAAATGCTCTTAAACCACAGGGGGGTGTCACCAGCGGCCCCCCCCCCCACCGCCGCCCGTGCTAGCAGCCCCGCTCGCCCTCTCTCCCCAGTGCAGAGGGAGCAGAGATATTGCTGGTGTGTATCATAGCTTCTCCCCACTCCTCAGTAGTTTAATGACTGTGCTGATAAATACTGTGTGCTGTGGCGGATTTCAAATAAGGCCCAGGCAGCATAGATGTGAGCTTGCCGCCCGTTCATGTGCAGTCGGCATTTGCCAGCATCTCGTGCGCATGTGGGATCGGTGTTTTCCGGCAGCACATGCATGATCCACTTACCAACGGTGAGTGCACATGCGTGATCGATGCTTGCCGGCAGTGCATGCGCAACTGGCAAGCGCTGATCGACCATGCGTGGCCGGCAACGTGATGTTACATGGCGTCGCGTTGCCATGGCAATGGGACGGCATGGCATCAAATGATGCTGGAGGAGGAGGGCAGCACCAAGTAAGTGCATAAGGGCAGCTTATTTTTAAATCCGCCACTGACTGTGTGGCTCCTCTCCTGTGCTAATCAGTTACCTGTGTAAGGACAGAAGTGGAACAGCATTCGCCAGCACACTGGCATTATGCAGCAGTCTGAAGGGGGGATTGGGGGAGAAGCTTCTACCCATGGCTGCAATGTCTGTCTGTACACACATATATATATATATATATATATATATATATATATATCCTTTTGAGGGCCCGGCCAATGTTGTTTGCCACTGGTTTATACTTTTATCATTTGTCTTACCATGCAATGTGTTTACATTATTTTGTTCTGTAACCTTTTTCTTTTGCTAAACTAAGGTCCTCACAGTGTCTTTGCTCAGCCCACAAAATGCTTACAGTATCGCCAACATCAGATGCTGCGCAGCTGCTTGCAGAACCAATTTGCCTTCAAATACATTTGGCAGGGGATACAGCTTCCCTCAGACAGCAATGGTTTCAGAGCTTTGGATAGATGCTGTAGCAGACAGATGCAGATTACCCTCTGAGAAGGTAATAAATAAGATTAACCGGATAACTAAATACATATATTTCACAGTAATGCCGTAAATAAAGTATTTGCAACTTGCTTTACTATATACTGTCACATCAATGGTTTTTTTTCTGGTCAAATACAACAAAGTCCTCCTTTTTCAGGTACGGCAGATGAATTTGCACAAAGCCACCAGCCACACCTCCTTCAAACGCGAGTTTGATGCCACAGGTGTGTTGAAATGCTGGGATGAGTGTGTGGAGAGATCTTCATACCACAACAGAAGAGTGGCAGCGAAGGATTATAACAAGCAGCACCCCTGGAAAAAGAAGGGACTTTCCATTATCCCGGTGATGTTCCCAGTTGGATTCATCGCAGACTTCCTCAGTCAGGTGAGCAGACTTTGTCAATATGCTGTGAAGACATTTTCCCGGTGCTGGGGAAGACATTAGTTGCATTCGTTCTAATGGAACTGATCTCCTCTCCACCACTTGCAAGCGCTTTCATGTGGCTGTTTTGTTGTTTCCTAGGCAGCTGCGCTGGTTCATATTTATAGGGATGGCTGGGTGCTCGTAGCCCCTGGAGGAAATGAGGTGGAACAAGACAGCTACACTCAAATTATGCAGGTGACTGTATTATGCTACCGGTCTTCTGTTACCCCTTAAGCTGCCAGTAAAAGGGTTAATATTCATAAGGAGCTAATACTTTTGTATGGCCCGGAAAGAATTCTACCACTTTGTAGTGAGCATCAAACTTATTTTTGCTTTCATTCAACAATGAACACAAAATACAGACAAAAAGACACGCTTACTTTGGGACTTGGCTCAAAAACTAAACTTTCCTAGGTGCAAGGAACTCTATGGGAGAGTTTTACCCTGACCAGTACTTAGCCCGGAATCTCCTGGAACCCAAATCGGCATAAAATTCCATACGCCAACGCTACGTTCTCTTCTGAGAGCTTGGGCCCAAAAAGCTGGACTTAGACTCTGGAGGGCAGACTTTTCAGGCTCGAAATCGAAGCCGGTTGCTCTGTTATTCACACAGAAGCAACTTTGAAAACCCGCCCGCACTCTTACTACCAGGGATTCAAAATCTGATTGGCTCACAGGTTCTTATAGTATTTTCAGTTTCATTCACAAAATTGAGCAGCTAATCAACGCGTGGGAACGTACCCAAGCAGGCAATCAGAGCCAAGCCGTCTAGAAAAGTCGGGTCAGTGGGAAATCCGAAATAGCCAAGAGACATGCGCTAGCCTGCCACCTCTCTCCCTGGCTATCTCAATGCCACCCGCTAGGCAGGCTCCGCCATTTCTGGCAGAAAAAGTGGCATCCTGGAGGACTGCCTTTGATCTCCGGACCTGGTACTCCGCCTTTCCCCGCTGACCAAATGCTATTCACACCTCTGGGCATCCTCTGACTGCTTTGAACTCTGATGTTCAACAGACATACCGGCGCCTATGGGTTTGCACAGGCTGCCTGTTTGGTCATCGGTTCCAAATGTAAAGAACATATTACATTACATTAAAGTATATTTTAATACACTTCTGAGTCTTGGGGGACAGGGAACAGAAATGGAAAAATGTTGTCGTTTTATTTCTATCTATCTATCTGACAAAAGCAAAATCCTATAAGAAAATAGGAAAGGAAAAGGGAGGCCCCTATTGTAGCACTCCTAGTTCTAATGTAATGATGAAGTAAATGAAAAGTTAAACTTTTATAGTATTAATAGTTCAAATAACGTTGGACAGGTAAACAAACAAAACACACACCCGCAATATGATGATTTCCTGTGTTGGCAGCAACGAGTGCTGCTAAGAGTAGTAGTCGAAATTACAGCTATAGGGTACTGGTCTGATCCGTTAGTATAAGGATCAGAGGACAGCCTATATTGAGATAGTAACTAGTGATTTGGGGAAAATCGTCCTTATCAGGCAAGACTGTGTTCAGCAATATGATAGATGCCCAAAATGGTATAATAAACTAGTTTTATGACTGATGGAGTATCAAAATGTAATGTCGACTACTACTCTTAGCAGCACTCGTTGCTGCCAACACAGGAATATCATCATACTGCGGGTGTGGGTTTTGTTTGTTTACCTGTTAGTCTGTCCAACGTTATTTTAACTATTAATAGTATTAAAGTTTAACTTTTAATTTACTTCATCATTACATTAGAACTAGGATTGCTACAATAGGGGCCTCCCTTTTCCTTTCCTATTTTCTTATAGGGTTTTGCTTTTGTCAAATATTTGCCCCAGCAGCCAGTTCTCAATTGACTGTTGCCAGAGTACACTTCCCTCTCCCCTTCCCCCCTTGTTTATCTGCCTTATTCCCCACACACTTTCCATGTGACTCAGATTGGACTCTCAGAGTCCCCCCCCAACCTTATATACGGTTGGGGCACCCACAAATCCTATACTAGTTGTGGGTCACCTTGGCACTACCTGGGGTACCCCCCTTAACCTTGGGATTCCCTCAGCTACAGGGATAACTATTTATCCCTGTGCCTCATTCTCCTTTCTGGGCTGTGCTGAAGCAGGGTACCCTACTGGTGAGTCGCGCTTGCATTTTCAAGGGGAGATATTGCCGGGACAATGTGCCTACATGTATCCGAGAATTAGGCATGATTCCTGGGTACATTTATAGAGGAACCGACAACTCCAGACCCCAACCTCCTAGGCACATTCTGTCAACGGTTCCTCTCCAAAAAAAACCTTGAAACTCATACCCTAGCAATCCCTGCTTGATTGCATGCCCGGAAAGGGAAAAACACAAAAAATGGTTTTATTACAGACAGCATAATGTGATCATACAATGTTACTGGGTCCAAAAGCTAACTCTCTTGGACCCTTATACACGGAGCAGGGGTAACCAAAATGTTTATTGTATAGCCTGGTTACCCCCTCCCATCACACCTGTCACACCCATAAAACAGAGTCATCACTGGGGTTATTTAGGAGTTATAGGAAAAGCTCCAGTTGCTTTCAATTGGATACCTTTTCTTAAATACATCTGGTGTTGTTTTGCAGTCTTTTATCAGTGAATCAAGAGGTTTTTGTATTATTTTGGCTGCTTCGGCATCAAATACAGCAAGTGACATGAGGGGTGATTAAATTAAACAATAGGTGGAGTTCAAGATAGAGTTTTTTTGGCACGAATATGATGTGATTTACCGTATTAATATACTTTATTCACATCCACTTTCTCCAGGCCTAAGCTGAGCATCACATGTTTAGTCAGATTGGGTTGTTATTGGTGTCGGTTCTGCTACTTTCAGGATTGAGTCTCGTCTGTCTTGGTGTGCGGATGTTTGTTTTAGTAATAATGGCACCCGAGGCTTTTATATCACGGCAGAAGAGTCCTTTATTAAATAAAGCAACCACAATAACTTCACCTGAGAACAGGTTGCTGCTGACAGGGGAACACTTTTGTGTTGGGATGAGCTCCCCAAAGATGACAGAAGCCTGAACTTTGTTTAAAGTAAACTGGGGCATCTGTCCGTAGTCACAGAGGCAAGAATTTGTGCCTTTGTGACTGGCCTTCCCTTTAATGTTCTGGCCATGCGCGCTTGTGGTGAGACTCGGCAAAAACAACATTTTAAATAAACAAACAAAAAACAGAAATATACTAGCACGACATGAACTATCAATTTGTGGTATTACTTCTTTTTTCTTGTCTTTATTACATTTGATGAAGACTCTAGCAGTGTAGATTGTTCAATGATCGCTACACTTTGGAAACAATCTGTTTGATACAAGTTAGCCTTCATTTATGACATAGGGATGGCATGTTCCATCACGTTTCAGCTTCCACGAAAGGGCTTCAGCAGTAAAAGAGTTGCTGATACAGAAGATCCAGTGCAATTGCCATCAGCTAAAGTAATATCTCATTCACTCACTTAGGTCGCCAGTCGTGAGTTAAGGATACCAGTGTCTTATGTCCAGATCTGCGAGACCAGTACAATGATCGCATCGGACACCCCTGTTACAGCGCCATCTGGTGGAGCTAAAGTCCAGTCAATGGCAGTGCAGGTAAAGACACATGCTCCCTATTTAAAGCATCAGCTCGTGCTGATCCTCATTTTATTTACTTTTATTTATTTTAAGATATCTTCTAGCCCTTTCCAATGCTGTTTTTATTTGTAATTTGCTGCTCCCTTTAGGAGATATAAGTGTTTTAATTATTAAGTGTTAAAATGGATCTCTCCCCAGAGCCCAGCACAGTTACCATGGTAACTGTAGAACCTAGAGAGAAAGAAAATAATCATTTTTTATTACACAAAAAAATAAAAGAGCAGGACTTGATCAGGGGGCAAAATGCTAAGATTATGTGAGTTAAAACTCATATAGGTTTCTGGGGAGGGGGGCTTGCTGCCTTAATATCTTTAGAGCCAGAGAGGCATGCAACACATTGCAACAAAAAATGGCATCAGTTGCACCTGAAGGGTTAATTCTCTTTGTGTTAGAGAACCCACAACGCCAATGATCTACTCTTAGGTACTTATCCATTAAATCCCCTCCCTGAGTTAGTGTTATAGCTGTGAGAGCATGTTGTCCTAGGATAAAATTCATACTTTTTTTTAGTCCAGCAAAATGCAACTGTTCACACTTAAAAGTATGATGCCCTTTGCAGGACGCTTGTCAGACCCTCCTGCAGCGCCTGGAGCCAATCATCAGCATGAACCCTGAAGCCACCTGGAAGGATTGGGTGAGTGTCCCATTCATAGGATGCGCCTTTAACTCCCAGAAGCAAAACAACGCACGTTCTAACACATTATACAATGTATCTGCTTGTAAGGGCAAGAGATATGAGCAGCAGCTGGCCAGCGCTTGACTACATCCAGCTAATGGTATATGCGGATGATTTCATGTTAACTTGTTCAATGTACCATTTTTAGTTTCAATGACCCATTTATCTGGGAGACTCCTTAATATTTCCCTGAAATAAATATAGTCCTTCTGCTTTCTCCTTTTTAAAGCTCAACTGCTCTAATTATCTGCTTCTAATTAAGAACCTCATATGTGTAGGAAAGGACAAGTTATTATTTTATTTGCTGTAGAAATGTTAAGAATCTCTGTAAATGTGTCTTCACGGTTTGGTAAGCTTACTCATCACATGGTAATGGCAAACCTTAAATGGGCAAGATACAAAAAGTTCAGTTAAATCAGGGCTCATTAACTAAATCAGGAATGGACATTATGTTCTCTGAGGTTAACACGTATCCTCAAAGCTAATTGTATGCAAAAACAACGTCTGAACAACATCTCAATAACATAGGCTTAAAGTTACATTATTGTAACATAATGTTGCGTTATCTCCCAATAACGTGACATAATGCGTGTCCTGAAGTTACTCTGATCCTGAAATAGGTCTTTACATAAAGTTGAAAAAGAGAGGAGAGAAGAGGGAAATAATGCTGGAAATAGAGATATGTAATCTGTACTGTAATTATACCCAACCGGGATGTTACATCCATCCAGAGGCTGTAAAAGCCTTACAGGTATTTCAGTGTCTGGATGAGAATAATGCCAGGTTTAGGTACTGTATGACAACTAACGTAACGTCATGTCCCCGCATTAACCTTAACAGACTTTAGTGGGTATGGGCTGTTATTGTAAAGCCTCATTAACATACAGTATAATTTAATTATAACTAACAGCTGTTAACGAGACGTCAAGTTAGCTTAAAATGAAGTTGAGGGACATAGCAGAGCGTTATGGATCTGGGCCATAGTTTCTACAGAGTGCTGATGGTTTGAGTGACCTGGTCTAGAAGGGAAAAAGTTAAATATACCAATGTGCTTTACTTAGATCAGGAGTGCGCAAATTTTTTAGTTGGCGCCCCCCTGCCTGCTCCCCCCGCCCCCTCTCCCTTACCTGTTCGCCGGCATTTTCTGATGTCACAACATCATGTGACCCCGTGGCATCGTTTGACGCCGCGTTGCCATGGTGACGCATCGCCAGAAGCCGCCGGAGACCAGGTAAGGGACTTACAAAGGCCTCAGGTGCCCTCCCCCAGCATTTAATTGAAATGCTTTTGGGATGAGCGCGGGGCCTCTGTAAGCACTGCGCCCCCAGTTTGCGCACCCCTGCCTTAGATTACTCTCCCAGCACAGACTGAGCCAGCTCATGTTTCTCCATTCTTTAGGTGCAAGAAGCCTTCAGGCTCAGGATCAGTCTTTCAGCCACTGGCTACTACAGGTAAGAAAACATTGTAACGGCAATACTGGTACAGGGGTGTGAATCTGTGCATGGCGTGTGGATACACTATTGAATGTAGAGATGTGTGAATGTTGCAAAATATTTCAGATTTTCGCATGTTCGGAAATGTTTTCCCGAAAGTGTAGCGTACTATAGAGTTCGCATAGTCACCCGTTTGATATATGGATTTGCATCTCTGCCTTTTCTCTTGGGCATGAAAGAGAGAGAGACAGTCCGGTTTCAATTATGCTAACTTTGGAAGCGGCAAAAGTCAAATATTTGCCAGTTTTAAAAACACTATTTGAGTGTTTCTGAGGACGGTCCATTGGGACCAAAACATTGGCTATTTGTTGCAATATCCCTCCAGTCCTGCAGATAGGGTCTAGGGAAGTAAGTTAGCCCTTACAAAGGGATAGGGGTTTGTTATTTTGTTGTTTTTGTATGTTTTGCCTGGATAAAGGAACAGGCTCAATAAAGCCAAGATATAATTTCACCCAAATCAGTCTTCATTATATGTACCTCTGCACACATCTCTTACAGATACGTATAGCATCTATTAGTAAAAATTTAAATAGATATACTGTACCTTTTGTAATAAATTAGGCAAAAAAAATATTCCATCAGATGTCCCCTCCCCAATTACCTGCTCACCCTGCTGGACTCGGTCAGATACCTCCTCCCTAATTACCTACTCACCCTGCTGGGCCTTGTCACCTTCCCCTTCTTCCCAGGTTAATTCCAGAGAGTCCCTCCTGCAGTGCACATGGTTATTAACCCCTATCCTACCCCACACACTCCCATTAACCCCTTCCCTACACACACTGCCAAGAATCCATGCACATCCATTGTGCCTGTACTCACTGTGGGCAGGGCCACCAACAGGGGGGGACAAAGGGCACTGGGGTCCCGGGCCCCGTTAGTCAGAGTGGACCGGCCACCAGGCCCCCTGCGCGGCCGGGCGCCAGTTAATTAAAAAAAATGGCGGCGATTCCCCGTGCGCATGCGCAGAGCCGAGGTCCCAGCGTGCATGTGCAGGGCAAGCAGGGTGTCAGGCCTGCTGCCTGTGGGCCCGCTCTGACCCCCTGCTCCGCCCCCCACTCCCAACGTGGGATGGAGGGGATAGGCCAACCCAGCTTCCCCCACGCGCGCCAACCCAGTTTCCCCTGCGAGCCTCCTGCCCCAGCCCGCCAGTCTTGCCCCCCGAGGCCACCTCCCGCGCGCGCCCCGAGCCCACCTCCCGCGCCCCCTCCCGCCCGGGCAGCTGCCACGGGGATATCGGTGGCAGGGTGGAAGCGTCTGGCGGCAAGGAAGCAGCACCCACCCGGTCAAGGTAAATCACCCACCCCACCCAGTCACTCAACCCACCCAGTTACCCACCCCACCCAGTCACTCAACCCATCCAGTCACTCAACCCACCCACCCAGTCACTGTCACCCACCCACCCAGTTACTGTCACGGCAGTGTGAATTTGCTGCTCGCAAGCGCGTCACGTGAGCGGTTCGCCCAATGAGGGCGAACCAGCTCTGTGACGTCATGGCTGCGCCCTCAGACACGCGCGCACCTAATCGGCCACAAATCGCTGGGCCGATCAGGGTGCAGCTCACAAGCTCCAGTGCGCCCGTTCCCTACCTGGCCGAGGCCTTAAGCAACGTCTTGCAGGGGGTAAGGTTCACAGAGCCACCATTTGTTACAGAGCTCCAGCTTCAGTATAACTCATACCTGGGAAGAGCAGGAATATATGACGTAATCATTATTCCATCCGCAAACAAGTGTTCTGCTATCTGAGACAGGAAGGTGCAGGAGTCTTTTTATACACTTGTGAATGTCCATTGGTTCGGACGCTTACTGTACAATCCTTAGACTTGTATATTGAATATGGTCATACATTGACTCTTATTATAAAAAATGAGATACCACCGATCCGGCGCTATTGACTAGAATAAGGGTCATTGACTACAACATACAGTACTCAATAAACCAGTTATCTGTGGTTTAAAAAGAGCCTTGTTTCTATGAGGCGTTTAGCCCAGGTCAAAGTGGAATAGTGACACCTCTTTGTAAGGTGATGCAGTATAACAAATTGAGTAGCTAAGTATGTTTCATTGTGGGTGAACTGATTATCCTCTCTTTGCAGAAGTCCTAATACTGCCTTGGACTGGGACAGCAAGGAAGGGACAGAGAGCCCAGACTTTATATTTGGAGCAGTGTGTTCTGAGGTGGAGATAGATTGTCGCACAGGAGACCACAAGGTAAGAGAAATGTGGATATTTTCTACAGAAATATTTGAATGAGATTATTTAAACTCATTGGGGCCTATGGACTAAAATGATATCTGAAAAAAAATGTGTGCATCTAGATATGAGTGCTAAAATGTGTGCATCTAGATATGAGTGCTAAAATGTGTGCATCTAGATATGAGTGCTAAAATGTGTGCATCTAGATATGAGTGCTAAAATGTGTGCATCTAGATATGAGTGCTAAAATGTGTGCATCTAGATATGAGTGCTAAAATGTGTGCATCTAGATATGAGTGCTAAAATGTGTGCATCTAGATATGAGTGCTAAAATGTGTGAATCTAGATATGAGTGCTAAAATGTGTGCATCTAGATATGAGTGCTAAAATGTGTGCATCCAGATATGAGTGCTAAAATGTGTGCATCTAGATATGAGTGCTAAAATGTGTGCATCTAGATATGAGTGCTAAAATGTGTGCATCTAGATATGAGTGCTAAAATGTGTGCATCTAGATATGAGTGCTAAAATGTTGGACAAACCATCATAAACTTTGTGACGTATATAAGAAGGTTGTTATGTGACATCATACATATGATGCATACAAGGCCACCACCAGAATGATGGGCCCCTGAAGAGAAGTCTATACCTGGGCCCCCAGGTTGTTAAGCGGGGCGGTTCAGCTGCTTGACACCCTGTTGAGCGGGGGGTGGGTGCTCAAGGCACTCTTTCAGCTGTTGGCGTGTCCGGCGGAAAGGTTCCTTCCGGTTGGGCCTTACTTCTAAGTTCAGCCAGCCGGGCCCTGCTTACTTGCTGGGCCTGGGACAATTGGCCTGGCGCACCCCCCTGATGGCAGCCCTGAATGCAAAGTTCATTGTTTTGATGCATCACTTCACGTTGAATACAATTTAAATTAAAACAGAATTGTGTATTTTTTTATTTATAACTTGTATTATATATACATTAGTGAAATTAATATTGATAGTAGCCATACTGTAAAAATAATACATTTTGTTAACCTATACTGTATACTGGAACGTCCGCATTGCGTCAAATACATTTCTGGTAAATACGTGGCAACTTCATTCTGCACTAACAATATAAACAGACTTTTTAGAATGTACACCAGGTTTAACTTGGTGGATGGTTTTGACGAAGGTTCAACCCTTTTATGTAGCGCTTAGACACAATTTTTTAGTACATACCATTTATGTGTGTGCGCCAGGCGGCCTACAGATGTGGTCTTGCAGTGGAGTGGGACATTCAAACTAGCCAATAGGAATCGTGCCTATGGGACTCATACCCAGCAATGGTTTCCTCAGAGATAGGTGCCTCAGAGTCGGGGCTGAACAATGGCTCGGCTCACAGAGGCATTGTTTCCCAGACCTGTCAGCAGCCCTACCGACTCCCAAGAATGGCTGGAGCACTTCACCACCAACACCCTGGATAGCAGGACCCTGTCTCTTTGTGCGCAGGCTGGTTGAGTGAATTATCCAGCCCTGCACACAAAGACAGCAGCAAAACATGTTCATATTAATCTGCACAATAACATACACAAACCAAATTACGTTAGGCCCAGGGATACTGGGTTAACCCCTGAATATCGTTTAAGACAGATAGGGGCAATGGCCAGGTTTAACCTTTATTAATACAAGCAGCAGTGCCCCTACTGTCACAATCACTTCCTCTGGTAAGTTTTTCTGAGTACGTTCTATTCGCTCAAACATAGGTATTTTCTATTTCGACCACCCGCACCCGGCAATTTAAACTTGTGTTCTATTGTTCAGTTTACTCTTAAAAATGCTTCCTGCTTGAGCCATATTCTTACATTTCATGTATTTGAGATCCTTAAGACAATGCAAAGGCACAAAATGAACTAAACCATGCTACGCCCTACTGCACTTAAAGGCTTATTCATCTGAATATAACCGAGTGGCATTGCCTCTTCACAGTTTTTGTTTGGAAATAAATGCAACAGGTCCTTACCTTTAAGGCAATGTTATTACGTAAGTTGCCGATCGATCCGTTCTCCCGTGATTGATCAGCAAAGATCCTGCTTCCCAGGGCATCCAATATGGCCGCCTATTTCAAAAGAGGAAGTGGTGTAGAGCTTCCTAAATGGTTGCTACAGCCACCCAAGGAAGCTTAATACATTAAAAATCCATTAAAAAGGGCATAAAGATTGTGGAAGGGGAATGCAGTAAGTATTAGGCTAAGGCCCCGGTCACGGCGCTGTAATGCGCGCCGGCGCTTTTGGCTGCGCGTTCCGGCGATTCCCCGGTCTGCAGCTCACTGCAGGAGCAGAGACCGGGGGGGGGCGTGGCGGAGGAGTGACGGGGGCGCGGCCATGACATCACCCGGCAGGTTCGCCCTCATTGGCTGAATCGCCGGGGGGCGTGCCTAGCCGCTCGACGCGAGTTCCTGCTCTCAATTCTATTGAGAGCAGGAGTAGCTCTCGCGCGAGCACTGCGGCCCCCCCTCGCAGCGGGCCCGGCGCCATTGTGGGGAGGGCTCTCGTGAGCGCAGCGTCCGCCACAGCGGACGCTGTAGCAGGCAGCGGGGGCAAGGCCTTATAAGTGTTATCTAATACTACATAACTGTTTTTCTTAAATAAATCAGATATAGGCTTTTGAAGGTAATGCTGCTTTGAGGTGTCCTAAGGCGTAGTGCTGTTTAGTAAATCTGCGCCAAATGTCTCCCGGCTTCAATGCTGGGGAAAAACTGGTGCAAAAGACTGCACCATATTTAGTAAAGAAAGGAATCCCATTGAAAGCAACTGGAGCTTTCCCGTTTGGTGCAATTCATTCACTCTTGACTGTACTTAACTATATTGTTCCACAAAGCATTATTTCAGTTTGTGTACCACTGCATGTTCTTAAGAAATACACATAAACTGTCAGTGTACAGTTGTGCCATAAACCCTTGTACTTTCATTACAGAACTTGAGAACAGATGTTGTTATGGATGTTGGTTCCAGTATTAATAAAGCTCTGAATATTGAACAGGTAGGTTGAGACTTTTATACTATTTTGTATCTGCTGTGTTTAGTTGTCGTAATACTGCAGCTGCAAAACACACACATACAAATGTACAGTACGTACACACACACACACACACACACACACACACATACACACACATATATATATGCACTGTGGTCAGTACGTATAAAAGTCCACTGGCTGCAGAACTGTAGCAAAAGGTTTGCATCAGACTTACTGCATACCCAGGTTGGGCTGAAAAGTTGCGTAATACGCCAGGCCTAAGCTTATAGGGCCCCATGTTAAAATGGCTAAGAAGTAGAATGATACACTGCTCATTTGCAGGTCATTACCCAGAATCTCCAGCTGCAGTGGAAGCACTGTTTGCTACGCGAGAATGGGGAAAAGCAGGTTGCAGACCTGTCTGAGACATGCAAATGCAGCACAAGTGGTATTTTTATTTACTGTACATCCGACTTATGAAGTACTAAGGTCCCACAGAATAAAATGGGTATCTTGTTTTGATATGGTGCAGGATAGCTGTTCTGACTCCAGCTCACTGTGGCAAGTGAGTAGAGGCAGGCAGTTTAACTCACTCCCTGTAGATGCACATAGAATCTTCTTTCTTTTGTACTTTTATTGCAAAGACAACAATAACAAAAGGGGGGAACTGGGCAGGTGGCAAAAGTAAGGGAGAGGTAAATTACAATGGCTTTACCAAGAAATAGACAAGTTGTGACTATCCACAATGGCTGCTGGGTCTAAAAGAAAACATGCTAGTCTGAACTAACAGGAAATACAATCTGGCAGTGCCAACTAGCAGGGGGAGCCACGAATAGCTCAACTAAATGAGAAATTCAAGGGGTTTGCCAAGGCAACTGGCTGAGAAGCCAACAAGAAAGTTACATTTGTTGCAACAATACACCGAGGAGTAATGGCTGCCTCAGAACTAGGACAAAATACAGAGAGGTTCCAGGACAACAGCCACATTTTGCTGCTCTGAGACTGATACATAAGCTCTTCTGCTCTTCATTATACATGAACTAATATTTACACATCTGTGCTGAACATCCACACTAACACACATATACATACTGTACAACCTGCAGATCATCAGCCATCGTTGATGTTAAAACCTATTTTAGTTGGTGTGGGGCACTTTCAATCTCCACACTAACTAGCATAGTCTTAAAGAGACAATACCAATCTAGTTACTTTTCTAAACACCTTATCAATGACTCCCTAAAAGTCCCTACATTCTGAACTTTGCATTGAACCACATATACAGTCAAAGATATAGCTCTTTAATTATCCCCTATGTAAAATTAAAAAAACATTGCCAGAAGTTGGCTTGTAGCCATGAGATGTTTTTCTTTCGTGTATTCGTGAATGTTAACTCGGCCTATTTTACCAGAAAACGTTGTATCTTTGTATCTGACAGATTGAAGGCGCTTTTGTTCAAGGTCTTGCACTTTTTACCAGTGAAGATTTAAAGTACTCTCTCCAAGAATCTCTTAATACCACTCCGTCTGATAAATCTCAGACTGCAACCACCTGCAGTTCACCGGGGCAGCTCAATGTGTCTTTGCTTCCCTCGCCTCCAAACCCATACATAATCTGCTCATATAAGGTAAGTTCTATTGACCTGGAGACAACTAGTACATACCATCTTATTCTTGTAAAACTTTTTCTGACAGATATCCACACCCTTTTTGATATCAATAAAAGAAAATGAGAGAGGAGCGCACAAAATATTAATAAAAATAAGAAGTAATTTAAGAAAAGTAAGCCTACAGCACTTACATAAAATAAAAATAATCAACGGCACATCAAATAACTTGTAGCAACTTCAATTGTTATTATCTCAGGCTTATCGGTATAACATTCTTACCAATAGAGTTGACATATTATTATTACAGAACCTACTGTTCCTGTATTATACTACCTTCCCAAAAAAACATAAACGATTTGACCGACATCCTGGCCGTCCATTCATGTCTGGATTAAATTTAATTACAAGTAACCTCTCACATTATGTTTCTACATATTTATAGCCCTTAGTGGCCAAATTACATCCTTTAAAAAAAAAAAAAGATATGACATCTGTATTACAGATTCTTCAAGATTTTGAGTGGAAGCCAATTATTGACTTACTTAGATGTTCAATCATTATATACTTGCATCCCTCATCTTGCAGTGGTTGATGCTGTCGGATATCTTTTGAATAAAGATGATATCTCCCAGTGGTTGATGCTGTCGGATATCTTTTGAAAAAGATAATACGTTACCTCAAATTCAAAGAAAATTTGTCATATTGCACGTAACTAATTTAGTTTTGATTTCATGTTCTCCAGATTAGGGGTACGTCATGGGCTCTCACTTTGCCCCTTCGTTTGCCAACCTACAGTATATGTGGGTTGGTGGGCGGATGTGACCATCTGGCCCATGGATGTATCTCCTTCACCGATTATTTTGTGGAGGAGATACATTGATGATGTGCTCCTACTCTGGGCTGGAGATGAGAGTTCTTTTGTGTCTTTTGTCAATCCTTTATAGCAATGATTTGACTGTACATTGCACTTGTGAGCAGAGTACCACATTTATTTACTTTTTGGATCTTAGAATCTATATGGAGGGAAATACGAGTTTGCAGCAGTATTTATTTATGTCAACTCTTATGCGCTGCTACAGGGGACACTACAGGATGTTTTCTCATTCCTGCTATAGGGAAGTACCACTATCCATTAGGGTCATGTGGGAATGGGCCTTGAAAGGGCTTATTACTCCGAAGTGTTAATGTTGCCCCCCTGTTCATTTTTTGTTTTCCCAGTGTTGTTTAGTGTCTTCTCCCTCTTTGTTAGGCCTGTGTTCTTGTTTTTCTGTACCATTAGGTTGGTTTTTGCATAGCATTACAAACCCTATACACTTTTTCTTTTGTGCTCTGTTTTTTAAGTGGTGGATTAGTACTGTATATCTGCTTGTGTATCCTTATAGCTTTAGGTTACCATTATGTGATTATACGTAGTTGAGCATTTATAATGTATAATAGGTGATTGGATCATTTAAGCTTAAGGTTACCATTATATGATTATGCTGCTTTGAGCTTTGGTGTTATATTGCACTTTCAGATTTGCACTTTATATCTTCAACTGGATGTGTTGCACTTTCCACCTGTATTTATTGTATATCTTTGATCTTGGATGCGTTGTCAATTAAATAATCTTTTTTTAATTTTGAGTGCTATAGCATCATTCTGGTTGTAGGGAGTTCTGGATACCCCTCTAAGACTTGAATCTATTGAGTGCTGAGGACAATTGTGTAGTCTTTGTCAACTCTTATCTTGATCCCTCCAGCAATCTTTACTGGAGATGGACCCAAAATATCCATAATGGACAATTTTTCAAACTTAAGCGTAATTGTATAGATGATAAGATTTTACACCAACACGCCTGCTTTTAGGAGGTTGTTTTCTCAAAACGTCTTTAAGCCCCCCCATTGTTAAACCAGCTATGATAAAAGTTAATGAGAAAGATAGATAGAATACAATGATTAAAGTACAATAATAACAGTCGTAGATCGAAAAAACAACAACATTTACAGGCCAATCTTTATTGTAAAACTTCATTTATTACTCAATATAATACATTCAGCAATCATACTTACCAAAGTTTTGTTAAACATTGGGATATACTCAAATTGGACAAAATTCTGGGACCACATTTACCAAATAAATCTAAGATTATCATCTATAGGAAGGCCAATAATATAAGCAATCTATTAGCTCCCAGGATGTTTAATAATAACAATGTGTGTTCTTTATCTACTCAAACCACATTGGAGAGTACAGGTACACTCTCTTCTTTGTAGTTGTCCCCTTAAGGCAGGGGTGCTCAACTCCAGTCGTCATCCCACCCAATAAGTCAGGTTTTAAGGATTTCCCAGCTTCCGCACAGGTGGCTAAATCAGTCCCTGTTTCAGCACAGGTGGCTCAATCAGAGGCTCAGACTTTAACCGTGCCTCTGATTGAGCCACCTGTGCTGAAGCTGGGATATCATGAAAACCTGACCTCTTGGGGGTGCTTGAGGACTAGAATTGAGCACCCCTGCCTTAGGGGTTCTTGTAAATACCTAGAGGTAAGGCCTGTAAGTTTATGGCCTTCTCTAAATTGTTTACTGGTTATAATTTGGCGAGGACATTTGAAGCTAATGCCTTTAACAATTATAAATATGTTATTTATCTCCAGTGTACCTGTGAGAAAATATATATTGGCAGACAAAAAGATTAGGATTTTGGACAATGTTATTAATATCAGGAACAATTTCATTGACAAAGAAAAACCTTTATTGCCACATTTCTTAGAGTTCCATCGGTCTAATGCGCAATACTTGCAGTCATTGAATATGTAAAGTGTTCCACTAAATTGGGATCGAGACATCAACAGCTGCTCAAACGTGAGCAGTTCTGGATATTTTGACTCCAGACTAGGTTTCAACAAACACAGAAAAATACTAACCGCTCAACCTTAATTGTTGAGGTTGTACAGTCAATTCATATACATTTCATGGACAGATAGAGTTGGAAAATTGGGTATAGGAGATAAAAGGGCTGGTAAGTTTCAGGTTGAAATAGAGACCCTTTAACATCAGCAAATAGCTCACACGCTTTAGCTGCCCTTCAGCAGCGCCAAAGGCTGTCCGCCTTTGGGGGGACGCAGCCAGTGATCATGTCACACCCATGATTATATTTGTTTTGTTTTACAGGGTATTGAAGAGGCATCCCTCTTCCTGGGTTGCTCTGTGTTCTTTGCTATAAAGGATGCCGTGCTCGCTGCCCGAGATGACACAGGTCTAACGGGAACCATCTCACTGCCCATTCCCGCCAGACCTCAGCACGTGCGGATAGCGTGTGGAAATCACCTGACAAACGCGATACAGATCCGACCCGGGGAGGAATGTACGGACAACCACACATCAGAAACCTGATTTTTTCACTGGTGTATTCAGCTAGTGTAAGGACCATGGGCTCAATAGATCAATAATGGTACCTCAGTCTCAGATGGAAACCCAACACAGGGATCCTTAACACAGTAGTTGCCCATTCAGTATTTTGTCTATAATTAAACCCATAGTGTAGACCCACCTGTAATTTTATGTCTACAAATTGCCTGTGTTTTTTTCCCTTTTTATCCAAATCCCCCAGCAGTTTTTTATTCAGGAAACTTTGATGCAATAAAATATTGTCAGGGTCATTGAAATATGGCCAGCGAATTATTTATAACTCAGCACTGCAGATGGTGTATCCCGGTTTTATTCCTCATTACAGCAATGTGGGGTATATGTATTTAGGCAAAAGTGGTGCAAATCTGGGGCAAAAAATCTGCTCCATTGTACCAAAGATCAAACTCCTGTTGAAATCAATAGAATTTTCTTTCTTTGATACACATGGGGCATTTGTTTGCCCCCAAATTGCACCATATGTTTCTTTAAACATAAGGGACATTTGCATTCATGCATAAGTAGTGCAATTCTGGAGCAAAATCAATGTACCCAATAAAAATCCCATGGATTTCAATGGGATATTTGGTTTCATTCAACGGTGCATGTTTGCAATCAAACTGCGTTACTTTTGCCTTGATAATACACGATGGACCATATTGTGGACCTAACAGATAGGAGGGGGGGGGGGGGGGGGCTGTGCCATTTTCTGCTACTGCCTGCGATGAGGGATTTTTGGAGAAAGTGGGAGGAGTTAGGGCGGGGTTTATTTGCATATTGGCGCCGGTCTGTGTATTAAATGTGCGTCTTGCGTTACTTTTCTTGACTGTTTTCTGTGTTGTTTTTCTCTGTCTCCTTAAAGGTGGAGTAAGTCTTTTGTTAGCACAAAATACTAGCAGCGCACGCGTCAGATTATACAACAGTAGTAGTACACTTCATAAATATGTCGCATTTCATACAGAAACCAAAATCCTTTTTTTTACACAACTGCGTCAACGCACACGTGCCTCTGATACATAGAGCCCAACCTGTGCAGTTGTTTTGCACCAGAATTGTTCCTCTTCTGCCCCCTTAACTACCGAACTGGGGCAAAAATGCCCAAAGCAGTTGGAGTTTATCCTTTGATAAATCTGATGCAGTTTTTTTTCACTGATTTTGCCCCACTTTTGCAGCTGGAAGACTTTACTGCAAAAGGTGGCCAACTCCAGTCCTCAAGGACCACCAACAGGTCAGGTTTTCAGGATATCCCTGATTTAGAAATATAGCAGAGAAAGTTACCGAGGTCACAACAGTCCCTTTATTATGCACTCATGGTTAAAGACGTAATTATATATGCTGGGATCTAATGTCCGCAGAAGGAACTACAATGTCCAACCCGGACAGTAACTAATGGTATAAGAGTGACAGGACATGTAGCTGCTAAAATCAAAAGCAATAAATCTTTAATAATAATAATTAAATAGCAACACCAAAACCAATAGTGCAAAGAATATAAGTGATGTTAAAATTGGAATAAAAAAGTCCCCATGTGGGGAACGGGAAGTAGTAATAAGGAATAACAATGAAGAACCCACATATACAGTATGTATATAGGGCAGTGTGCTAATAAATACACATCCCTATAATAAAACTACTTCAATGTCTGTAAACAGAGCCTGAAACCACACATATACTAGTATCAATAACATACAATAGTGTACAAGTGCATCAGAGCCACATAGTTTTTAGCAGTAAACCTCTATGATTGTCAAACAATCTGCACTGATCACTAAAAACAATCAGATATGATCGATATGGCTGGGAAAATTCCCTGGTAACACCATAGATAGGAGGTAAACAAGTATATATATACGCTAGTATGGTAGAGGAGACAGAGGTGTTTAACAGATGCATATAGTGGTAGGCATAAAGCCTCTATGTGTGACAAACAGTATAACGTAGATCACTAAGGGTATACAACCGTAAGTCTAGTGGAGATCAGGAAGTCCGTATCCACCAAACCCCGTCCCGCTCGTGCACGTCACTATTTAGCACAGGTGGCTCAGTCACTGCTTCAGCACAGGTACTCAATCAGTGGTTCAGTCTTTGAGCCACTGATTGAGCCACCTGTGCTGAAGCAGGGATATCCTTAAAACCTGACCTGTTGGTGGTCCTTAAGGACTGGAATTGGCCACCCCTGCTTTAGTGAATAATAGAGATGGGCGAATCCACGTAAATATGTTTCCTGGATTTTCTCGCATTTTCCCCCCATAATATGTTTTGCGGTATAAAATCCGCAAATGGATCTGGTCAGTTTTAATCCATCATTGGATAAAGTCCATTGACGGATTTGTAGAATCCAATCCGCGGATTCAGCAATTCGTCGGGAGATTCTTAAGAATCCGCCAACGGATTTCTGAGTCCGCGGATTGGGTTCTGCCAATCCGCCCACGGGTTGCGGAATCCATGGAGTGTATAGGTAATAATAAAAAGATCCGGACGATTTTGCTGCGGATCGAAATTCATCCCCAAAATTAGGCCCCAAAATTCGGTCATCTCTGGTGAATAAGCCTAGTGCTACATCTAACTTCAGATATTATATAGTTAAAAACTTATCTGTTTATCTCCTCATAAGCAAGGGTCATTTAGTTCAATTTTTTTGCCAAAGTATTTTAAGCCTACAACCATGTCTTGGTATGGCCCCTCTGTAGGTGCTACTATTACTGCACCTGCAAAACGCTCTCATACATACACACATGTTCACACAACAACAAATCATGCAAGTCGCCTGCAGGGTGTTGGACAGAGAAGCCTGTACAGGCAATTTTGATCAAAAAAGTGCAGCTCTCTGCAATTCTGTCCCTGCAGACTCTGGGTAGATGGAATCTATTAAATATAAAACACGCAAGACAACATGTATGGAATGTGCACGACTGTAGGGGGTGATATGTCAGTGTCCCAGCTGCAAAACTGGGGCAAAAAAAATGACAGGTTTATTAAAGGGCAAAGACCCATATTTACACTTTAGAGTCCAATCAAGTGAATACGCTATGAGGTGTCATCTGGGTTGGAGTAGCATTGTTTTGTTAATATGGGGCCACAATCTCAATTGCTGTCAGTGATTCAGCATTTAATGCAGTATGTCCATTTTAATAAGGGATTTGCACCTTTCCTCTCTGTACCCCTACCCCTGCCAGAGGGTCCCACGTCACATTGCATGGGTTAAAACTGTTCTATTCGGGTGTTCAGTGTAACTGTTGTCATTGTATTTCTATTGACCCCAATCTGCATGTAGCCTGAACTGTCACAGCATCAAATACATGTTTAACGGGAGCAAATATTATGTTATAATCCTAATAAACAAACGTATATGTTTTTTAAGGAAAAAGTGGACGTTTCACAAAAAAAAATCTAAATTAAACAGTAGTCTGGACAAAGTGGACGTGCAAAGTTTGCTGAATGAAATGAATGACAAAAGTAGGTTAACAAAGAAACTCAGGGAAAAGGGAGACCAAAAAGCGCACCAGCACAAACGGAGCAGGAAGAAACCAGAACAAAAAAATGATTAAAAGGGCACTTTAATGTGGCAAAAGACCCATCCAATGCATTTCGAACGTCGCAGCGTTCTTTTTCAAGGAAAAAGAACGCTGCGACGTTCGAAATGCATTGGATGGGTCTTTTGCCACATTAAAGTGCCCTTTTAATCATTTTTTTGTTCTGGTTTCTTCCTGCTCCGTTTGTGCTGGTGCGCTTTTTGGTCTCCCTTTTCCCTGTATTGCATTGAGTAGCTGCACAGCCTGCCTGCCTGCCCTACCAGGATGTGAGTATTTGCATATTTTTCAGGGGAACCTGCCAATGAGACATATGGTGAGTGGGTTGCACCACACACCACCTGTCTTCAGGAGGATAGTACCCATTATATGACACAATAGGTACTATATCAATTGTTAGTACCCTGGTACAGTGGTCTGGCTTATTATCATTTTGAGATATACCTGCATTTGAGCGCTTCAGCTATATTCCATATAACAAAGAAACTCACTTAGTTCTTACATGGATCCATTGCTATCTTGTATTTCGTCTGCAATGAAAGGATTACAAAAAAATAGCTCTAGTAATATTTCTAAGTGGGTAACTCTAGATAATGTCATAACTTGGAGGGAACGGGTTTAGGGAGATATGGAGCTGGGGGGGGGATATATAAAGAGGTATGGGCATGGTGGTAGGCGGGGTATTAGAAAGTATGGTCTCGGTGGCGGAGGGGGTTAAAGGAGGTATTAGCCTGGTGGCAGGGTTGGGATATAAGAAGGTAATGGGCCTGGGGAAGTGGGAGGTAAAAGGAGATAATGGGCCTGGAAGGCAGGAAGTATAGTGCACAGAGGCACCTCGTGGGCTCACCTGCGGCCTGTGAACAGGATGGCCATAAAAGCATGCAAAAGGGGGGTCAGGGCTGGAAGGGGGGCAAATTATTTATTTATAAAATGTTTTACCAGGAATTATAGGCGCATGTAACAGTAATAGACCAGATTAAAATGTGAGACAGCTTTAGTTTTGAAAGAACTTAGACTGGTGGCGGCTGTGAGAGTCTCCGGTAGATTGTTCCAGTTTTGGGGTGCACGGTAAGAGGAGGAGGAGCGGCCGGACACTTTGTTGAACCTTGGGACCATGAACAGTCTTTTGGAGTCAGATCTCAGATGGTAAGTGCTGCATGTGGTAGGGGTGAGGCGCTTGTTCAGATAGATGGGTAGCTTGCCCAGAAAGTATTTGAAGGTAAGACAGGAGAGATGAACTTTGCACCTAGACTTAAGTGATGACCAATCTAGTTCTTTGAGCATTTCGTAGTGATGTGTGTTGTAGTTGCATTGGAGAACAAAACGGCATATTAAATTGTAGAGGGTATCAAGTTTGCTAAGGTGGGTTTGAGGTGCCGAGCCATATACTATGTCTCCATAGTCAATAATTGGCATTAGCATCTGCTGTGCGATACGCTTTCTGACCAGCAGAAAATAAAGTACACCTAGTTTGGCATAGGTGTTGGATGTCAGGGTATCAATGTGCATCCCAAATGTTAAATGGGTACACCTAAAGTACACCTAGTTTGGCATAAGTGTTGGATGTCAGGGTATCAATGTGCATCCCAAATGTTAAATGGGACTCAAACCATATGCCCAAGTATTTAAAACTAGTAACAGGGGTTAGGGTGGTATTAGGGTTGGTTCTGATCTGGAGCTCAGTCATTGGAAGCTTTAAAAAATTAGCCTTGGTCACAAATACAATTGTTATAGTCTTATCAATGAATGGCAAAGGGGAGGGCCCTACATGCCAACGGAAGGGGGGCCCAGACCTAAAGTGAGGGGCGGCCAGCAGAAGGTCCAGCCATAGACGGTTGGGTTACCAGTCGGCCTTGGCCTCTTAACTGATTCGACCCAGCACAATAGTCCCGTCTGTCCCCCATGTTTGCTGCCCTGGCTCAGTAACTATATTTACTATGTGTGTGTGTGTGTGTCTATATATATAATGCCAAAAGCACGTGATGATAATCTTGAGAGTAGATTATGTAGCCACCTCTGGTTTGGAATCCTCATAGGACATTAACAAAATGCCTGCTTTTAAAATCCTTGAAGCTGGCACGCGTCTATTCAGTTCTGAGCACCTTCGAATTCGCCGCTGTTGGTCTGCGCTTAGAATCTGCGCTCCCCATTGGCTGCAGGCCCTCTTTAGCGGTCAAGCTCTCATACACTAACCTGGACAGCTTATCAGAGCGTGGGAATTCTCCCGCCAGCCAATCACCAATTTGCCAGTATTGTAAAGCAGGGCGGGCACCTTTTCTCAGGTAGCAAGGGGGCATGTGTTAACTTAGCCCCTCCGCCGCTTTGTATATTGAGCCCACCCTCTGCTGAGGCTCCACAGAGTCTGGATTTTGGCAAATGGTGTTAGCTTGCCTTGTGTCAGGCCAGGATATGGCTACTCCAGAATAACGGCAGTGCCTGTCCTGTCCTAACAACAAGGTTGGCGGAGTAATGCGCTTAGCTGTATCCAAAGATATCACTCAATCTCATTAAAGTCAATGGGGTCTTCTGTGTGTAATCCCTGGTAAAATGTATGCAGCTGACACACATACACTGCCCCCTACCTGCAATATGAAACTACAACTCCCAGCATGCTGTGCTGCATTAAGGAGCCTGTTCCGGTGCAGGAGGATGTGACTTGTGATGGACAGGGCCTCAGACAAAGAGACTGGACTTTAGAGAGGCGGGGCTAAGTGAGGAGCCCTGGAAGAGTTTCTGGCAGGGCACACGGGCAGATCTGCACGAGCCTGAGAGATCTCAGGACTGACTTTTGGTATCCCGGGGCCAGGCTACATTCTGCCCATGTTAGCGGACACTGGCTAGAGGGAAAGCAGTTAACCTCGCGAGGAAGCCCAGCGGAGCATCCAAGTGGGAGCCGAGGAGGAATGAACACCGGCAGAGGGGATACAAGACGAAAGCCAAATAAAGCGGTTCTGAAGTGTTTTGTGAAGTACGGGCCTGCTACACAAATACAAAGTTAAGAGCTCCAACAGTGTGCCGGCACCATTACACAGGCCTTGTTACCCAGGATTGGGTGGCCTCAGCAACAGCCACTGACATACACCTGCACAGCATTTATTGGGGAGTGTTATTTTACTATGCATGCATCATGCATGTGATGATCCTTCCGCTAGGGATCATAAGGTACAGTACTAGTGTCCATTGCTACGTGTGTTATAAATACTGTTATACTATAAACATTACTGTAGCCTGCTTCCTTTTCTCTGACCTAAGGCCACGTGTGGAACATCACATCGAGAAGGAGGACTCAGGCTCCCACCTCAGCAATTGGTGTTAGTCTGAGGCAAATAAGAGGGGTTACATGTGCGATAACACCAGGTTGGCGCTGACGCAGCTTACTGAATAAATCCCATCATCTGCATATATGCTGTGGTACAGCAGAGACCACACCTTATCCCTATCCTTAAGTGAGTTTGGACTATACTAACTGCTCATGTACCCTGTACTCAGGGAAGAGAATCTTAACATTTTTATGTTATGAATCTAGTGGTCTTTACCTAGGTGTGTGATCACCGGTGTTGGATTTTTCGGCGTGACCATCTCGCTGCCGCTGGCATTTAGCCACTGCTGATCAGCCGCACTGTACAGCTAACCACCGGCCGTTTCACCGCGTAGGTAAAAAAAATATGTTCACATTTTTTTGGGGGGGGGAAATGTTTTTTTTGGGGGGGTAGCATATACAGTATATATATATATATATATATATATATATATTTTTTTTTTTAAGGGGGGTCACTGTCCATATCAGTGCTTGTCTAAAGGAGGCACATAACCTAGGGATGGGCCTGTTGATACACATTTATATACTGTATTCTCTATATACCCTCATTGGATAGGGCTTGCAGGGTGGGTATTTATTTTTGTATTTTGAAAGCCTCAGGGCATATTTGGGGGAGCTTTTGTCCCTGCAGGTACATAACCACCATATAACCCAATGTTTGGCAGACATAACACTTGAGAACATATAGGTGTGTCCATGTGTGAGTCACTGTGGGAGAACAATACATTGCATTTGTTACCTAAGACATTGCTTTATCCTGATGTAACCTTAGCAAACCTTGAAGAAAAATACCACAGTTTGTGTTTATTAGCGTTAGGTTTAGAGAAAATGCGTAACTCCAAACTACACAAGAACAAACATCTCAGAAGACACAGGCCCATATTTACAAAGCGGTGCTATTCTATAAGACACCTCCCGGCACTGCAAGGCACCTTGGGGGTTATTTACTAAAGTCGTTTTAAGAGCGCAAAGTGCTCTTAGAACGTGAAGTTCCGCCGAGCGCTATTCACTAAGCCGCGCAAACAGGCACTTTGCGCTCTAAAACTGACTTTTTCCTGGAAATTTTTCAAAGTCCAACTTTGCTCGTACGATCAGCTGTTTGCACTGAATCCTGCCCTTCTGCGGGATTCCCTAAGCAACGCAAACTTATTGTACGTGAAAGTTGCGCTGAATAAAGCTCACCAGCTAAAGGCAGGTGATAAAAAAAGCAGGACTTAGAAAAAATTCCTTGTTTACCTTTTTGCAGGTGCAAAACCCATACAACAGGCTGGCGGGTGTCCCCGGCTGACCCCGCAGGGGTCCCCGAGGGAGGCCGGGGGTCGCGCGGGTGTCCCCGGCTGACCCTGCGGCCGTCCCGGGGTACCCGCGGGCCTGCGGTACCAATGTTGTGCCTACAAAAATACTAAACATTATTTCTAACTAAATACACCCCCCTAACACATACAGTACAATAATGTGCAAAATAACTATTATCCAGATATGGATAATAGATTATTTGCCCATTATTAAACACTGCATTAGCATACCTAAATAAAGTAAATAAAAACAGTAGCCAGCTAATCCAATGAATACGAGCAGTAACAACATCAACAATGAATTAATTAAACCATTAACCAATGAAACCAATTTATTCTTAAACCAACTCAAAATGAATAGTAACACTAACCAATCAAACCAATGAATTACTACAACATTAACGAATGTAAACATTAAAAGACAAAGAAATAAATTCAAACAATATCTGAAATAACCATAAAACGCATTAGCTAACATAATACAACATTAACTACAAACAAACACCAATCGCAAACATTTTATTACCATTAAGCAGGAAAAAAACAAACAATAACATCCACATAAGAAATTGAAATTAAAAAAACCAACACCAATACCAAGCCACAAATGCCCCCCAAATCCCAAATATTGTCATAATAATGTATTAATCTGTACCCTAAAGTGGTACAGATTAATATATTATCAGTCAATGTGCCTCCCCCAAAAGATCAAAAAACACATCCAATGAAGAAACCTGTAAAAAGAGACATTTACAAATATTCAATATTACTTACCATTAGAAGCGGGTAACAGGAAGCTCACGTACCTTGAAGGCCTCCAACAGCATCCGATGCCATCCGCCATGAAGATCCGGATCAGGTACCCAAATCTTCTTTTTTCTTTCTTTAATCACCTTTTTCTATCTTCATCTGTCACCATTTCTTGATCTTCTTTATCTTCTATCTTCATCTGTCAATCCAAAAAATCCCATGGTAAATCCCAACCGATGTTGTCTCGTCGTCTTCTTGGGCTCAAATGAGGCGTCACTGCCTTAAATAGGGATTGTGACGTCACATTTAGCCTCAAAATGGTTAACAGCCACCTGATTGGCTGTTCAAACCATGTTCCGACTTTAATTTTTTTTTTTACATGACGTCACTTAAAGGGAATGATGCCAGCCAATCAGAATGGCTGTGCTTCATTTGCCTTTAAGATGACTTCACTAAATCCAAGATGGCCGGCGTCACATGGTATTTCAGCCAGAGTGTGGAATTGGTTCCCACGATCTGATTGGCTGAAATACCATGTGACGCCGGCTTCGTCACGTCATCTTTTTGGGGCAGGGACTCCTTTTCCTATTTTTACTTTTATGTCAGAAGTGCTTATTCCCTCTGTGTTATATTATGTTACGTGTGTTACTGCTGTGAAGCGCTATGTGCATGGATGGCGCTATATGAATAAAGTTATACATACAACACTAACACACCAAACAGGAATTAATTCACCCGAGAGATAGATGATGCATTCGGTGTATTGCAATTAACAAGCGGGGCTTTTCTCGCAGCTATTAGAGTTAAATCTGTTATTATATTTTCCACAATTTGGTGTTAATCAAAAAGAATAGGAATGCAGTGCACAGGGAAAGTGCCCTTTATTACATTTTTATATATTGCATAACATTTCCCCAGAGCATCTTGATTTTCTTGCATCTCCAGATACACATAATGTAGTTGGCTGCCAAACTTTTACCTTTGGTGCAACCTCCTGCTCTTTGTCTTGTTTTTGCTCAGAAGCTGTGGCGAGATAAAAGCTATGTGTATTATTTTAAAAGGCCACTCCCTATGTTTATTTGATAAAGTACATTTGAAAACTCTGCCAGAACCTATGAATACCACATTGGTATTTCTAGATTACATTAAATGACTTAACAATTTGCTAGATTTCTTTCCAAATCTGTAAAAATGAAGACTTACTATACTTGAAATTGGTTTTGTCAATTTCTTCTAATAGTAACTCTAATTCTATTTTTACATTTGTAAAAGTATCTTTATTCAAACCCGTATTCTTAAATGCCATTCATGTACTGTATGTTGTCTACTTATCCTTTGAACTGGGCACTAAGGATCTATTATCAGGCATTCAAAGATGCTTATCTGAGCTCCTGGAGTGGATGAGTGCCAGTTTGGTGGGGCTGAATCCTGATAAGACAGAAGTGCTTGTGGTGGATGCTCACCATTGGAAGACAACAAGACTGCAGTTAAGTCAACCAACTGGCCTTAAGCTTGGGGGTTGCCAGCTGCTAAACTCTGTCCATGTGCGGAATCTTGGTGTTGTCCTTGACTGTGACTTGACCCTTAAACATCAGGTGTCAGTGGTGATAAAAAAATCTTAATTCTTTCACCTAAGGAACCTAGCCAGGATTAAGCACTTGATCCCCCCCAGAGTTTGTTACTATGTTGTCCTTGCCTTTGTGTCCTCACACCTCGAGTACCGCAATGCTTCTGGAAAAAGAGCTGCGCTGGCTGCAGCTGGTGCAGAACGCTGTGGCCAGGTTGTTAACTAACCCGACCGTTCTTGCCACATTACACCTGATCTCCGTTCTCTGCACTGGCTGCCTGTAAAACCGCAAATTTATTTCAAGATTGGCTTGTTGACATTCAAAGCACTACATGAGCAGGGTCCCAGCTATCTGACAGAGCTTCTAGTTCCTACACTCCAATTCGCTCACTTCCATCTGCAGATGAAGGACTCCTAACAGTTCCCAGAATCTCCCTGACTTCCTTTTGGGCCTGAGTTTTTAGCCACGCTGCTCCCACTCTCTGGAACTGTCTGCCTCGTACAGTTGGAGAGGCCCCCTCTGGAAATCTATAAAAACAGGCTCAAGACGTACTGTACCTGTTTACCCAGGCATTTAATTAATTAACCACAACCTGTCCGGCATTTAATAACTACAGTTCTGTTCTATCCTGTATTGTATATTTCCTTTTGTTTGGTCTCTTATTACTTTAAATGTTTTCTTCTTTTTTCCTTTTTGTTAAGTGTGTTTTGCATCCCATTGGGAGAAAAATGCTACAGTATGTAAAGTATTATTATTATTATTATTATTATGTCCCAGGGACCCTCTTATTCAATTTAAGATATATTTCTCTACCCTTTTATCTCTTTGATACTAAATAAGCAATATTTTGGTGGGACAGACGGACAAGGGGAATGCCAACTTGGAAGAGGTTGCAGTAGTCAAGGTGGGACAGGATAAGTGAGTGGGATTTCAGTTGTGACATGAGTGAGAAAAGGACATATCTGTCATGATAATCCGATTAAAATATTCTGTATTTTAATAATCTGGTACACAAAGTGTTAATGTACATTTTAAAAAGACCTGTTTTTATTATATAAAAATCAAACTAGCCTAGGTATGTATTGGCCTGTAGAACAAGGAAAGGTTTAGAGGAGTGTGACAGGTAAAAGTACCCATAGTACCTGGGGTTAACCTGGGGTTAATCAAAAGCGAAGGGGGCCTGCAGCACTCAAAAAAGGAAACATTTACAGAAACTGCTGACAATTTGAAGAAAAAAGATTTATTATGCAGAGTGATGTACTGTATATCCTGTGACAGAAACCAGGGGATGGTAATAAATTCCATATATAGGGCTCCCAGGATACTGGACAGCTTTATACACTGTTTAGGCTAGAAAGTGCAGCCTCAGAATGGATGCACTTCATCCCACAGTTTGGCAGTTGCTGGTACTAAGGGATGAGGGATCCAGACCAGAGTTTGTCTGCTGCCTGATTTCTGTCACCTGTCCTGCTAGATAGAAATCAGGTATTTAAAGCTGGTTGCCTGGTTCCTCTCCCCTCTCCCCAAATGACTGGAGGCAGGAAGGCTGCTGGAAGCAGAGAGGGGAAAAGCCTCTCCCCAAACAGGTTAAATCATTCTGTTCCTTTGTCAAGTTGTAAAGTTCCTTATTTTTGTTTGTTGGAAGCGGGCAAGCCGCCCCAACCCCAGTCAGGGTGAACCTCGGTTAAGTTATTGCTCAGATGAGCAGGGTTTTGTTTTGCTTGTGTTTTGCTTTTGTACTCAGTGTGGCAGTCTCAGTGCCTGGGACTGAATAAACCAGGCAGTAGCCTGTTTAAAGGAACAGCACGTTACGCCTCGTCATTTAACCTACCCTAAAAGACCGTGTTCTAGCAGTCCCGGACAGACAGCGGAGCCCCAGAGTAAGCCGTTTGTCACAATACAGAAAACAAAGTTTCGCGGTTAGCCTTCATCAGGTGTAAAATAAGGTGTTACTGTCGAAGGCGAACCCCAAAATGTTGTGCTGCTTTTCTGTATATGCATCACTCTGCATAATAAATCTTTTTTCTTTATTCAAATTGTCAGCAGTTTCTGCCAAGTTTCCCTTATTGAAGTGCTGCAGGCCCCCTCTTTTTGATTAATTCTGGATGGGTGCACGGGTCACCCTCCGACCTGTACTAGCACCTTTCTAAAATGTTGAATTATTATAGTAGGTAAGAGACCACCAGACCCAATCTAAACCTGCGGTTGTCATTGATGGCCCAATAAAATGATATGCGATGTATATAATGATATATTATAGACAAGGTTTGGTGATAGTACCCAGACCTACCAGAGGCCCTGGTGTCATTCTCAAAGGGGACCCTACATTCCAAAAAACCTCCCCTGAAAGTCGGTGATGAACAGATCTCCCAGTCAGTCTAAACTCTGTACTAAAAATAAAAGATATCTTGGATCTGATGTGATGCACATGAATAAGAAGAATTACTTTTTTTTTAGTCCTTAAATTACACTTTTTGTTATCTTTTTATTGCTTTATATTTTTTGGTGTGCTTGACTACATTTTTAAAATATTATTAAAAAAAAAAAAAATTATGCACAAGAATAAATCATACATCTTTCTTACCAGCACATTCAGCTGTTTCAATTGAGTGCAACGATTCTTGACTACAGTAGGTAGGCTGCATATGTTATATCCATTTATCCATCAAAGATGGACATGGGCATATCAACATAGATATGTAAATGTACATTTTGATCAGCCAAACAGATTGATATGTGTCCCAACGTTTGAAGGGCTATAGAAAGAAAGTTATGGGGGTATTTTTATAGCATACACCAAAAGACCCCAAGAAGTAGGGTCAAAAAAGCACCCCCGTTATTGCACTCATTGCCTAGTATGGAGTATATAGTTATTTATATGGCATAGTAACCTATATAGTTCTGCAACAAGGTATATTTGGTCAGAGGGAGAGGGTTAAAATGAAAATAATAAAACTTTAATACATCCAATTATTAAACACTCAAAATTTAAAAACCATAGATGGTCCTCTTGGAGTCAGAGGAACCCATAGTCAGCTATTCACAATTGTTAAGTGTGTCTAGGTTCCTCAAAGAGCTGCAGACATTAAATGATATTGGTATCATACATAATAGCAGTGGTAGTAACTGTTTGAAATAATCACCATCTGATAATTATATCATGTGTGGAAGTGCTGCTACAGACAAACACGGAAAACCCGGTGGGGCAATATTACTGCACCGACACACTTTATTCGAGCAAATACCCGGTATGTACCTGGCAGATACCTGGAATGCGCCGCTCCTCACCTCTGACAAGTCCCGTTGTGTTTGCCTTCCCAGCCTGGGTTCATGCCTGGCTGACGGGCGGCTGATCTGTTAAATGATAATGATTAGGATTTAATAGGCTGCAATGCTTCGCGTGTCTACCAGATGGCATAAATTCATGAATTGTAATGCAGTATATATATATATACTGTGCAGTATTGCAGCCAGCGGGAATAAAATGCTTCAATCCCTGCCTGGAAAATACCTCAATGCACTCGGGCAGAAAACAGTCACAAACCTCAATACACCCGGGTATACCCGAATTCGTGGGACTAGCCGAGCTCGAATAAAGTGTGTCGCCAGTGTATGATACTGATAGCCAAATTACAGTATATCTCAACATAGGCAATAGTATACAGCATCAAAAGCCCCCCGTAGAGAGTGATAATCCGGAAAGAAGCATTTGTTATTTTCCTCCCTTAAGTCTCTGTCTCAGATGAATGTAACAGTGAACGGTAAATTATTACTTTAAATGAGCCAGCAGCACACTTGTAGCCACAGAAAACCACACAGCACAAATGCTATAAACAGCACACGGAGGTGCATCAGCCAACTAAAACTCTATAGTAGCCAAAGCACCTGTCAGCGGGGTAAACTCCCATCTAGTTTACAATGCCCGCCCATATACAAGCCGTGTGTGTATGCAGGGGATGTGGTGAAAACGACCGCAGCTCCCTCCGTCCGTGACGTCACTTCTGCGACGTCCTATACAGCCGACACGTGTTTCGCGTGTATGACACGCTTCATCAGGGGGAGGTGTCTAGACTCCAAGAGGACCATCTATGGTTTTTAAATTTTGAGTGTTTAATAATTGGATGTATTAAAGTTTTATTATTTTCATTTTAACCCTCTCCCTCTGACCAAATATACCTTGCAGCAGAACTATATAGGTTACTATGCCATATAAATAACTATATACTCCATACTAGGCAATGAGTGCAATAACGGGGGTGCTTTTTTGACCCTACTTCTTGGGGTCTTTTGGTGTATGCGCTATTATCATTACCCTCAGCACCTGCCTTTACTAGGACCTTCATCAAGGAGAGCAGTCTGATTCATCATTTTTGTTTGGGGTATTTTTATACTCAGACATTTTTTAATCCAAAAAAAACCTCTCGTCCCCCAAGCCTTAAAAATTTAATTAGAGATTGATGAGGGGGAGGTAAGGACACACCCCAGAAGGTGGGCTTATTCAGTTTCCAATACAGGGTTTTTTAGGATAAAACCCATGCATTTGGGATATGAATTCAGAAGAGGTGTATTTTTATGCCAACAAGACACATGTATTCTCATCTTCCAAACTCCATAGACAGATGTTGTGCGTTTGTAACGTATAGGTTCTCTGTTTTAACCATTATTTTATTAAACTGTCTGCATATATTGTGCTGTATGTTTCTAATGACATTCTTTTCTGTAACTAAGCACTGTACTACTTTTGTATATTAAATCTAAAATGTAAAAAGTACTGGTTTAGGCTCTAATTGAACTTTGCATGTTTTCTGACACATTTATCAACAAAAGATTTTTGTGAATTAATCCTATTTTTCTCTAGTAAACAAAGACAAAATAAAAACTCTGCAGGTAAGGCCTGGAACTATTTTTCGTATTCGCATCAATTTAAGGTTATATTTGTGATGGATTGAGGGGAGGTATTACTAATTTTTCAGGCTCTGCGGTGCATTATCTAAATAGCTGTGTGTTTTAACCTTTGTCACATATACTAGTCACATGCTCATAGGCAGGGCCGCAGACAGCTTTCCCGGGGCCCAGGACTAGAGTTTCCACTGTGGCCCCTCTATCTCTTACAGTCCCCCTTCTCACTCTCACCCTCCTCTATTCCCCCCTTCTTCTCACACTCCCCTCCCTCAGTTGTCACCCACTCATCCTCTCCCTCCCCATCTTACATTCTTCCCCCTCACTCACTCTCCCACCATATCTATTATTCTTCCCCTCCTATCATTCCCCCCTTTTGTAGTCTTTTCCCCCTCTATCTTTCTCTCCCCCACCTACCCCCGCCCCCCACTTGCTCACTTACTTCCCCTCCTCTCTCCCTCCCCCTGTTACACATCCTTTCTCATTCACTCAATCCCGTCTCCTCTCAGTCAATCCTGCCTCCTCTCACTCAATACCCCCTCACACACAATCCCACACGTATGTGGGGCACAATAGCTGTGTCTCCCCCACAACACACACACAATATCCCCTTCCCCATAACACACACATAAAAGACCCACTTCCCACACAACTCAAACAATAGCCCCCCTCCCCCATAGCACACAATAGGCCACCCTCCAACACAGCACACAATAACCCCACATACACAATAGGCCCCTTTCCGCCACAACACACAAAATAGCCCCCCTTTCCACACAACACACACACCCAATAGCCACCCTTCCCCACAAGACACACAAACAATAGCCCCTCTCCCCACAACACACATACATGTAACGCTTCCTTGCCCAGCTCAAAAGGAGAGTGACATCAAGGTGTATTAGTTATGTACAGATAGTGATCAGTGTCTCTATTTACCTTCCCAGGGTGCTGACATCCGGGCTGGCTGGTATTGGAAGCTATGATGGTAATGAAGGACGCCAAGAGTTTTTTTCTTCTCACAAACAGTGTTTTTTTACTAACATTGAACATTATACATTCTTCTTCTTTGGGGGCTCATGCAGCATCCCAAAGAGGCATATGCAGACCCAACTGGATGGTGGTTCCATCGATGCCCCTGCACCGAGCCTCGCTCTTAGAGAGGCTCTGCGCTCTTACTCACAACAATTAAACTGATTGTCGAGGGAAAGCACGGGGCCTCTGTAAGTAGCTCTTACCTGGTCCGGTGGCATCTCCCAGCATCTCCTCCTACAGTGTTCTGTCATCGCGGCGGCGCGACGTCAAATGGCATTGTGTTGCCATGACAACAGGCTGCCGCAACATCATGACGTAAGAGTTCCTGCAAAAGCCCCTGCACCAAGCCCTACGTAATACCAAGCTGGGTAGATACAGTAAGTATGTACAATTGTGTGAAAAAGAAAGTACACCCTCTTTGAATTCTATGGTTTTACATAACAGGACATAATAACAATCAACAAGCGACAGAGAAGCCCAATGCTACATCCAATATGACAAAAATACACAGTAAAATACTATTTGAACTCTTGAAAAAGGGTCATTTAGTTTAACCCTTTGGCCAAAGCATTGTAAGCCTGCGAGCCATGACAAGGCAGACCCAGTTCGCAGGTCCTAACACTACCAGATAAAATACTAATATACCTCTATTAGGATTAAAATTCTCATTTCCCTCTATTAGGAGGGAGAAAGACCAACATTGGATCTATATCCAGTAAAATGTAAAGGAACTGCTGACTTGGGAAGTGGGGAGGGGGGCGAGTTTAAAACCAGGGAAGGAGGGACCACTAACCATCAACATCTGAGACAGCTGAAAATAAGTTAACAAACAACACACAGAACCCCAGCAAGCTCATTTTGGGAACCCCCGAGTCCCCACAAAACATACATGTATATAAGTGTCAAAAATGAGAGCTATTGAGTGTGGCAAATGTATACAACAAGCGATAGAGAAGCCCAATGCTACATCCAATATGACAAAAATACACAGTAAAATACTTATATATTCTCTTGAAAAATGGTCATTTAGTTAAACCCATAATAACAATCGTCTGTTCCTTAGCAGGTCCAAAAATTTGGTAAATACAACCTCAGATGAACAAAAACATGACATATTACACCGTGTCATGATTTATTTAACAAAAATAAAGCCAAAATGGAGAAGCCATGTGTGAAAAACTAAGTACACCCTTATTGCTTCTATAGGAATTAAGATGCTAAGTAGCAGACAGGTGCTGCTAATCAAATGCCCTTGACTAAGTGTTCAGTAAGTGTGACCACCTCTATAAAAGCCAAAGTTTTAGCAGTTTGCTGGTCTGGAGCATTCAGGTGTGTGTTAACACAATGTCAAGGAGGAAAGACATCGGCAATGATCTTAGAGAAGCTATTTTTGCTGCCCATCAATCTGGGAAGGGTTAAAAGGCCATTTCCAAACAATTTAAAGTTCCTCATTCTACAGTGAGAAAGATTATTCAAAAGTGGAAAACATTCAAGACAGTTGCCAATCTTCCCAAGAGTGGACGTCCCAGCAAATTCACCCCAAGGTCAGACCGTGCAATGCTCAGAGAAATTGCAAAAAAAAACAAGAGTCAGACACTACAGGCCTCAGTTAGCATGTTAAATGTTAAAGTTCATGACAGTACAATTAGAAAAAGACTGAACAAGTATGGTTTGTTCGGAAGGATTGCCAAGAGAAAGCCTCTTCTCTAAAGAAAAATGGCAGCACGGCTTAGGTTTGCAAAGTTGCATCTGAACAAACCACAAGACTTCTGGAACAATGTCCTTTGGACAGATGAGACCAAAGTGGAGATGTTTGGCAATAATGCACAGCGCCACGTTTGGCGAAAACCAAACACAGCACATCAGCACAAACACCTCATACCAACTGTCAAGCACGGTGGTGGAGGGATGATGATTTGGGATTGTTTTGCAGCCACAGGACCTGGGAACCTTGCAGTCATTGAGTTGACCATGAACTCCTCTGTATACCAAAGTATTCTAGAGTCAAATGTGAGGCCATCTGTCCGACAGCTAAAGCTTGGCCGAAATTGGGTCATGCAGCAGGACAATGATCCCAAGCACACCAGCAAATCTACAACAGAATGGCTGAAAAAGAAAAGAATCAATTTGTTGCAATGGCCCAGTCAAAGTCCAGACCTGAAATGCTGAGGCGGGACCTTAAGAGAGCTGTGCATAAACAAATGCCCACAAACCTCAATGAACTGAAGCAACGTTGTAAAGAAGTGTGGGCCAAAATTCCTCCACAACGATGTGAGAGACTGATAAACTCATACAGAAAACGATTACTTCAAGTTATTGCTGCTAAAGGTGGTTCTACAAACTATTGAATCATAAGGTGTACTTAGTTTTTCACACATGGCTTCTCCATTTTGGCTTTATTTTTGTTAAATAAATCATGACACGGTGTAATATGTCATGTGTTGTTGTTCATCTGAGACTAGCTCGATGTATCAGATATATGTGATGATAGAATCTTTACCAACCGCTACAGCAAACAACCTCTCTCCCTGTGGCAACTGCCCCCATCAACAAAGCAAGCCCTGCCCCTCCCCTTCTTGACTAATGGCTTGTAGCCCTATTAGACTAATGTGGCTAACAGGTCTTTTGGCCATTCCACATTTAAAATTGTTTTATTATTTGTTATGTAGTTTTTTTAATACATCTTTTTTTTTTAATTTGGAATTGCCAACAACCCTATTGGCCATATTGGTTTAAAAGGGCTATTGGATAATTAGTCAAGCAGGGGGGTGGAGGAGTGGGGGAGTGGTTAGGGTTGTTATGTGGGGTTTGGAGGTAGTTGCCCTCCGGGAGGTGGTAGGCGCAACTTGTGGTGGTGGTGGTGGGCGTTAACCCCTTGTTTGCCTCAGCGGTTAGTAAAGCATTGCTTGGTGAAAAACAGGACTTGAGGAAAAGGTGAACATGCAAGATCAATAGAAAATATAAGAGAAAGGGGAGGGGTTTGCTAGGTGCAGAAAGGGGGGAGGAGTGACATAAGCAGGGACACAATGTATTCAAATTCCACTCATTTCTGCAAGCCAACTCCAGTTACAGTACAAGCCAACAGGTGCATGTTAAAGGTGCAGGCGCACTCAGCTCATGAAAGAAAAGTTTTGTTAACAGCTCAGTAATAATATTTTTTTTGCATAGCTCTGACAGTGTACACAGTGCTGTACAAAGGTTTCTGCAAGCAGGCTGGACTGGGTTCACCCGCTTCACTAGATAGAGGGAGAGAGAGAGAAGAGACTATTATTAGCTAGAGTCCCAAGTGCTATATATAATATATTTATTCCCTCAAACGCACCTTCAAACAAAATGATATGTGCACAATAATCTGTATCCTTGAGATACCTGGGATATATGTGAAAAGGCGTCATTTGCATGTCATATTAGCATATATCCCAGATATCTCAGGTGTGCCAATTTCTTGGTGTCTCCACATGTTGTTTGAAGGTGTGTGTTGAGGGGAGCACTTAGTACTCTCATGTCTCTTCCTCCTTAAAAGGGAAAGTTAGCTTTTTGGGGGATTCTTTGAAAAGTCTTATTTGTTTTAGTTCCTGACCCTTCCCACATAATGTATCATAATAATATAGTCACACCCTTTCTGGTCAAGGCAAACTGAAGAGTAGGGAACTTACCTAGGGAAGGCTCAGCCGCATTGAGCCCTTAGCGAACGGTCATCACGACCAGGGGACTAGGCTCCGCTCATCTTGTGGGAGTCTCCTCCCTAGCAAGGAATTCATTTAGAGCAGAGGAGCAAGGTGAGTCTGCACCCTGCTAGTAATTAGTCATGTCCATAGCGGAACTCATTGATCACCTGCAAGCCGAAGCACAGAGCCACAAGAGGGGTGAAGAAGAAGAAAAGAGAAGAAGAAGAATGAAGAAGAAGAATATAGAAGAAGAAGGAGAAGAATATAGATGACGAAGAATAGAGAAGAATAGAGACAAAGAATAGAGAAGAATAGAGACAACAAATACAGAAGAATAGAGACAAAGAATAGAGAAGAATAGAGACAAAGAATAGAGAAGAATAGAGACAAAGAATAGAGAAGAATAGAGACAAAGAATAGGGAAGAATAGAGACAAAGAATAGAGAAGAATAGAGACACAGAATAGAGAAGAATAGAGACAAAGAATAGAGAAGAATAGAGACAAAGAATAGAGAAGAATAGAGACAAAGAATAGAGAAGAAGAAGATTAGAGATGAAGAAGAAGAATATAGATGATGAAGAATAGAGAAGAATAGAGACGAAGAATAGAGAAGAAGAAGGAGAAGGAGAAGAATAGAGAAGGAGAAGAATAGAGAAGGAGAAGAATAGAGAAGAAGAAGAATAGAGAAGAAGAATAGAGAAGAAGAAGAATAGAGAAGAAGAAGAAGAATAACAATAGAGATGATGAAGAAGAAGAATAGTGATGAAGAAGAAGAATAGAGACAAGGAATAGAGAAGAATAGAGACGAAGAAGAAGAAGAAGAAAATAGAGACGAAGAATAGAGAAGAATAGAGACGAAGAATAGAGAAGAATAGAGATGATGAAGAAGAAAAATATAGATGACGAAGAATAGAGAAGAATAGAGACAAAGAATAGAGAAGAATAGAGACAAAGAATACAGAAGAATAGAGACAAAGAATAGAGAACATTAGAGACAAAGAATAGAGAAGAATAGAGACAAAGAATAGGGAAGAATAGAGACAAAGAATAGAGAAGAATAGGGACAAAGAATAGAGAAGAATAGGGACAAAGAATAGAGAAGAATAGAGACACAGAATAGAGAAGAATAGAGACAAAGAATAGAGAAGAATAGAGACAAAGAATAGAGAAGAATAGAGACAAAGAATAGAGAAGAAGAAGATTAGAGATGAAGAAGAAGAATATAGATGATGAAGAATAGAGAAGAATAGAGACGAAGAATAGAGAAGAAGAAGGAGAAGGAGAAGAATAGAGAAGGAGAAGAATAGAGAAGGAGAAGAATAGAGAAGAAGAAGAAGAATAGAGAAGAAGAAGAAGAAGAAGAAGAAGAAGAAGAACAATAGAGATGATGAAGAAGAAGAAGAATAGTGATGAAGAAGAAGAATAGAGACAAACAATAGAGAAGAATAGAGACAAAGAATAGGGAAGAATAGAGACACAGAATAGAGAAGAATAGAGACAAAGAATAGAGAAGAATAGAGACAAAGAATAGAGAAGAATAGAGACAAAGAATAGAGAAGAAGAAGATTAGAGATGAAGAAGAAGAATATAGATGATGAAGAATAGAGAAGAATAGAGACGAAGAATAGAGAAGAAGAAGGAGAAGAATAGAGAAGGAGAAGATTAGAGAAGGAGAAGAAAGAAGAATAGAGAAGAAGAAGAATAGAGAAGAAGAAGAATAGAGAAGAAGAAGAATAGAGAAGAAGAAGAAGAATAACAATAGAGATGATGAAGAAGAAGAAGAATAGTGATGAAGAAGAAGAATAGAGACAAAGAATAGAGAAGAATAGAGATGAAGAAGAAGAAGAAAATAGAGACGAAGAATTGAGAAGAATAGAGACGAAGAATAGAGAAGAATAGAGATGATGAAGAAGAAAAATATAGATGACGAAGAATAGAGAAGAAGAAGGAGAAGAAGAATACAGAAAAAGAAAAAGAAGAATAGAGATGAAGAAGAATAGAGACAAAGAATAGAGACGAAGAAGAGAAGAAGAATAGAGATGATGAAGAAGAAAAGAGACGAAGAACAGAGACGAAGAATAGAGACGAAGAATAGAGACGAAGAATAGAGAAGAATAGAGATGAAGAAGAAGAAGAATATAGATGACGAAGAATAGAGAAGAATAGAGACGAAGAATAGAGAAGGAGAAGGAGAAGAATAGAGGAGAAGAATAGAGAAGAAGAAGAATAGAGATGAAGAAGACTAGAGACAAAGAGTAGACAAACAATAGAGAAGAATAGAGACGAAGAATAGAGAAGAAGAATAGAGATGAAGAAGAAGAAGAAAATAGAGACGAAGAATAGAGAAGAATAGAGATGAAGAAGAAGAAGAGGAAGAAGAAGAAGCGGATGAAGAAGCGGAAGAAGAAGAAGCGGCTCAGTGAGTAAAGACACTGACTGGCACTGAGTTTGAGGAAGAAGAAAAGAGACGAAGAATAGAGACGAAGAATAGAGACGAAGAATAGAGAAGAATAGAGATGAAGAAGAAGAAGAATATAGATGACGAAGAATAGAGAAGAATAGAGACGAAAAGTAGAGAAGAAGAAGGAGAAGAATAGGGACCTGTGCGTGCAAAATGTCTCTGTAAAGCGCTACGTAAAACTAGCAGCGCTATACAAGAACATGCTATTATTATTTTAAGAAGAAGAATTATTATTATTTTGCAAACGTGGGAATCAAATTCTCCAAATTAAAGTTTAAAAAAAGTAAGGCTTATCAGTAAAGACAGAACGTGGTATTTTTTAGATCAGTTATGAAAAACTGAATTTACATATAAAAGTCCCAGAGGAATGAGAACCCCAAACATCTGAATATGCCACTACAACAATAACAATTATAAGCTGACTTGCCAGTTTTTGAAAGATCTTGAAAACCAGTTTGGCGAGTTCTTTATAGTTACTCAATACAGACAGACCCGATCCAGCCTCCTGCTCCCTGATGGTATTATAATAAGCCCTGCTAGAATTTCTCCATGCCAGTCAAGAAGACTGCAGGACTCACACACAAGGAAATATGTCGTCTAATATGGCTTCAGACAAGCTGATTTTCTATGTGAATGGGCAGAAGGTACGTTAGAAATGGGCTACAGTACAGGGTTATAGTACAGAAGTCTAATAATGTTTTCCATTTATCATTAAATAAAAACAGGGACCCCCATCTAAATGACTCCACTCTCCTTAATGCCTGAGTTAAAAACTCCACAGTTATAGCGAGTTATTTCTTTTGTATCCTCTTGGATTTGATCTGGTCCTGTGATTCTTAGTGACACAGCAGGTACCATTGTAGAAATCTGAGGCAGTGAAGGAATGGGATTTAAAGAGATTAGACATGAATCACTCGTATTAAATGTATTTGTAATCAATGTGCTGATATTACATGCACTTGTATTTAATTCACAGATATTGCATTAAAGGAATACAGGCATACGGTATGCTGAATAAGTTAAACATTGCAGAGCATTGACCCAGGGAGAAATCTGATTGCCATCACTGGAGTCAGGGGGAATTTGTATTTCCCCTTATAAGACATAGGGGCCTATGCAGAGAGCAGCGCTAGAATAAAGTGGAGAGTTTAAGTTAAAGTAGCTTTAATGGAGAGTTTTTTTCTCCATATGCAGAAAGGGCATAAAACTGCATTTAGAATCCTGTCTGCATATGGAGAGTTTCAACCGGCGATATGAGCGCTGTTGAAACTTGTGGGAAAAAAATCGCGTTTTTTTTCTTCTCCCCCACCGGCCGCCGAGCTCCAGCTTCTTGCTGGCGAAGCAAAATGTTGAAAATCGCGCCATTTCTTTGGCGCGAACAGCCACTAGATGGCGTTCGCGCCTCTCTGCATACGGCCGTTTTCAACACTGGAGAGATTTAGGTTCTCTCCAGCCGCGCGGCGAAATTTGTAAAGAAAAAAAAAATGGCGCTTTTTAATAAACTCTCCATTACCTGCCTTTTTCAAGCTATACTTCGCCAAAAAATGCCGCTTTACCTGCTAGCGCTGCTCTCTGCATGAGGCCCTTAATTGGCAAAAGTTTCACTGGGGATTTGTATTTGACTTCATCTGGATCGATAGTACTATAAATATAGGATGATTATCTCAGTAAATTAGAATGTAACAAAGGTTGAACTCTATGGACATATGGACTAATATGTTACTAGGTTGTGATGTTAACATGCATGCACTAGTACCTACTGTATGGCACTGATGTGTTTTGTCCTTGTATTTTATGTTACTCCCTAATGCAGATAGTGGAAAAAAATGCAGATCCTGAAGAAATGCTGGTCTCCTACCTGAGAAAGAAGTGTATCCTTCTGTATATCAGGCTCATGCTAAGTGCTGTGCTGAACCATGTAATGTGATATATAAATGGAGTAATGTATGTTACCATCTACTGTACCCACCTCAGATACACCTTGATCTGCTCATATTGACAAGTATAAAGGGCACATACAGTAAAGGTTAATCAAATGTCCTGAATTTAGCAGGACTGCACGGAAACCCAAATTCCTCATGGTCAGGACTGCAAAGTGAAATGGTTAATGTAACAATAATGTCTATATCTCATAATAAACAGGGGCATGTTGGGGTACTAAACTCAATTTGCTTATACCCTAGAGCAGGGGGGATGAACTCCAGTCCTCAAGACCCCCAACAGGTCAGGTTTTCAGGATATCCCTGCTTCAGCACAGTTGAGCCCCCTTCCCCCCAGCCCTAGGGCCACATACCTCTCCATGCAGAAACACACGTGAATGCCAATCTAAAGCCACTAAAATACAACGTTTTGTCAGAATAACACACTTAGCCCAGTTTAGAGCTGACTAATGACAGTGGAGCTTAAGCACAAACTTATTGTGCAGGTGCTCAATGGGGGTTGGCTTCTTGTAGAAATATGATTTCAATTTAGAGTTGGCATGTTCATCTAACGAGTTGATGGGTGGAGCTGAGACATGTCTATGCTTAATATAATTAAACGAGCTCAACACGGCCGTTCACACAGTAAATTGCACCTGTTTAATATAAGCACTGAATTTAGAGTTGGATTAACGGCTGCTTTTAATTTAAGAACACTTCTTAATTATGCGCCAACAGGAACCAGGTGTAAACTTTGCTACTGTACTCTATGAAAACCCACCGTTTCCAGCACAGTGGCTGCAATTCCTGTTATTTTCATACGCATGCGCTGTCTGGAAATGCTTGCTCTTCAGATACATAGACATAGACCCTGCAGAAGAAGAGAGAGACATTATGGCGTTATTTGGCATGCCTGATGTAATCAATAAGCACTTTGACTTTCCCAGTGGTTAATGTGTTCTTTCCCCCCAGCTCAGAGTGCTGCCTGCATGTTAACTCCATCCTAATGTTACAGACCTTGCTTCTGCTATGTAGACTTGTTGCAGATTGAAGGGAGGCCCCCAAAAGTAAAATTTTACAGGGTGTATATATACCCATTTCCTGAAGCGCTAAAGTAACGACGTAATTATTCGTTACAAGCCCAATATTTACGCACAGACGTACAATGTCGCCAGACTTATAAAGCATGCATAGCCAATGGCTCTAATCTAGGACCTCGAAATTATTTAAAGAACAGTTGTTTGTGACTATTTCACTGAACTCTAAATCAGGGTTCTGAAATAGCGATGGGGCGATATTATCTTCTTTATGACAACACTATTTTTGCAGCTACGTTTAAACTCTAAATCAGGCTCGCTATCTCCTCCGAAACAACCCGATCTGGTGGAGGTTACAGCGTTCTTGAAAGAAAGAAGGATCACTCCCAATGAGGGAGACTCAATAGGTGTTGGAAGAGATGGGCAAATGTGGCAAAATATGGCTCGTGGTTTTGGCTTTTTCTGGCAGAATTTTTGTAACTGTTTGGAACATTCTCGAATATTGAGATGTTATTTTCGAATCTTAGAATATTCTCTCATTTTAGAATACTCTTTTCAGATTTTTTTCATTTTTTATTTTCGCATATTCTCACATTTTTTTACTCCAACGAATTCGCAAATATTCATAAACATGAAAATTTGCCACTTCAGCCGTGAAAACGCATGCATTTGCCCATGTCTAGTGTTGGGATGAAGGTTGGTCATGCACATTAAACACTAATATTTCCTTAAGTGTTTATTCACCAGTGCGTCTTACGGGCACCAAAGTCAGCTGTGGAGGAGGCGGCTGTGGTGCCTGCACCGTGATGATATCCACCATCCATCCTGTCTCCAAGAAGATCCTGTATCCTATGAACATGATTAAAAGGGGGGAATGTAGAAACGTACCGTGGTTTATATTCAGAGCAGGGTGTGGAGTGAAAGTGAGCTGCTCTCACACGCCCAGCATATTGTGCCAGCTAAATCACTGACTTGCACCTTATAAAAGAGCCTGGGGTGGCTTTTGATGGTATAATTTATTCATTTCAGGCACCTCCCAATTCAGATGTTTACGAAGCAGAAAGAAAAACTTAAATAATGTAGCAGGTAAAAAATAAATGAAGCAACTTACCAGCCCTTCCTTTGGCTTCCTTGGAAATATTCAACCCCCCCTAACGGAGACCCCTTTCTGCCAGATGGGAACTGGACGGTTCTCCAGAGCTGAACTGCACTATTTTTAGCTCTTGTGACCCACCCGACTCCCAAAATAAGCACCGGTAAAGTTACCAGTGTCACTTTTTGGTTTTGAAAGAGGTTTAAAATGGACGTCCAATAGGAATTCGGAACCAAATATGTTGCAGCTTCCTATTGGCCTGAGATTTTGCCATTTTGTTTCCCGACGATGGAAGATTAAAATCCGGTAGCTTCACCGCTAAGAATCTCAGTAACCAAGGGCGTCCTCGGAGATGGAAATATTGGGGTTCGGTTCTGCGGGACCCCAGCTCCCCACCCCCATAGTTCTCCTCCTGTAAAAAATGGGGCTAACAAAAATTAGTATGAGGGATTGTTTCTTTAAAGTAGCTGTTTCACTTATTTGTATCTTGTGAACAATTAAAGCAGCCCTCCTGGAGACACATTATGTTTTTGTTTTTTTTACCGGTATGAAGCAGGGGGTCTCCAGAGCTGAACCGCATTCATTTCAGCTGCGGTGACTCCCTGATGCCGAGATACTAACATTCGTAGGTGTTGCCGGTATCTGCACGCTGCTTAAATGTCCCACGTCAGGTGGGCCAAAATGAAGCCGGGAAGCTATGACATCACAGCTTCCTGCAGGTCGCAGGACATTTAAAGCCACCATTTCGATAGCCCTGACTTGCCCCGTCTGAGCTGCTACCGGCACCCTGTCCACGGTAAGAATAATATCTCGGGAAGCTGGGGGTCCCCGGAGCTGAACCGGGTTCATTTTAGCTCCAGGGACTCCCAGCTTCAAACCCTTTTTTTTTTTAAACACACAAAAAGTGTTGCCTGAAGTATCTCTTTAAGTATCACTTTTGCTCGTCTCTGACTAACAATGGTTTCATAATTACTTTATCGACAAAAGTCAGAGCAAAGCAAACATTTTACGTGGCTTTGGTCATGCCACCAAATGGCATCCGATACAGGTTATGAAAACCGTCCAACACTTTTGTTTACCATGAAGAATGTATGTATGTATCATTGAGCGGAACGCAAGAGTCGAGATGGTGCATAGCGAGAAATTAGGGCTGAGATGTAAGGAGGGGCAGAAGAGTGTAAAGCTCTAAAAGTGAGGAGAAGAATGGAGTGTGAGATGCGGGATTTGATCGGAAGCCAGGAGAGGGATTTCAGGAGGGGAGACGCTGAGACAGATCTAGGAAAGAGTAAAGTGATTCTGGCAGCAGTGTTTTAGGATAGATTGTAGGAGAGACAGACGAGAGGCAGGAAGGCCGGACAGCAGGAGGTTACAGTAATCGAGACGGGAGAGAATGAGGGCCTGAGTCAGAGTTTTAGCAGTCGAGCAACAGAGGAAAGGGCGTATCTTTGTAATATTGCAGAGGAAAAAGCAACAGGTTTTAGATACGTTTTGAATGTGAGAGGAGAATGTGAGAGAGGTGTCAAGTGTGACCCCTAGGCAGCGTGCTTGTGCTAATGGGTGTATGACAGAACGTCCAACAGTAATGTGGAAGGTGGTAGTGGGGCCAGGTTTGGGATGAAATATGAGGAGCTCTGTTTTTGACATGTTGAGTTTAAGTCGTCAGGGGGACTTCTGTGTTTGGCAGCATGGAGGTCATTAGTTATTTTAGTGAGGGCTGTTTCAGTGGAGTGAGCAGTGCAGAAGCCAGATTGTAGAGGGTCTAGGAGAGAATAGGTGATGAGAATACAAGACGTTCAAGGAGTTTAGAGGCAAAAGACAGGAGGGAGATGGGTCAATAGTTAGAAAGACAGGTTGGGTTAAGCTTTTTTTTTGCGTAATGGTATGACTGTTGCATGTTTGAAGGAGGAGGGAAAGGTATCCGAGTAGAGGGAGGAGTTGCAAATCTGTATGAGTGTAGGGATTATAGTAGGAGCAAGAGGTTTAAGGAGAAGCAAGGGAATGGGGTCAAGAGGGCAAGTGGTAGAGGGAGAAGAGGAGATCAATAGTGACACATCTTCCTCTGTGACAACGGAAAAAGAGTCAAGGAAGGCAGGAGGAGAGTTAGGAAGCAGTGTAGGGTGGGAGGAGGAAACAAAGGGGAAGTTCAGACGTATGGATTCCACCTTTTCCTTAAAATAGTCAGCAAAGTCCTGAGGTGAGATGGAGGAAGAAGAAAAGGCAGACAGAGAAGTCATCGTGGGTTAGACTTGTGTGTGTTGATTAGTGAAGAGAAGTAGATTTGTTTAGCCTGAGAGAGGGCAGAGTTGAAACAGAATAGCATACATTTGTAGTGAAGGAAGTCTGCGAGAGTGTGCGATTTCCTCCAAAGGCGTTCAGAGGAACAAGTGCATGTGGGAATTTTGCTAGGGTCTGGGGTTAGAAGAGCGAGAACGGCAGAGAGAAAGCGGGGCATGTGGATCAAGAGAGGAGGATAAGGCAGAGTCGTAGTTCCTGACCAGTAGAAAAATCCTGCAGGAGGTAAGCGGAGCACAGCGAAGCAAATGCAGGGGCTATACACCAGAGTAGGTAAAAATCCTTTATTGCATGATCAACATCATGTTAGTGGACAAGTAAAATCTCTAACGCGTTTCAGGCTTCTGCCCTTTATCAAAGAGAACTGTTTTACTCTCTGCAAACGCCCTGTTAATATAGATCTCTCCCCGCTAACAGCTGATCTCAGTAAGGTGATTTGCGCGCGAGTTCGCCAAGCTACAATCTCATTGGTTGTCTGATGCAACCAATGGAATGAATGAAACAATTCTACTGTGTGTAACGAGTGCGGGTAGTGTATCTGATCAACAGAGCGGCTGCAGAGTATGTCAGTAAAAAGAAACAGTGTGTATAACAACATTACAACCTAATCTAAACAATGTATCAATATAATAAAGACAAGAAAAACAATCTACTTGGCTGAAATGGTAGTAGGGAGATAACGGAATGGTATGAGTCATATAGCAAGGCTGTTAATGTTAGTGTAATGAAATAGTATAAGTTAGCTGGTGATATAATAAGCTATAAGAGCCTAAAAATAGTGCAGTTGCATAGATGTATTGATAATTTTCTAATTATACTAGTATGTTCTTCTATATATTAATTATATCCTTATACTTCTTGTGTGTGTTGATTAGTGAAGAGAAGTAGATTTGTTTAGCCTGAGAGAGGGCAGAGTTGAAACAGAATAGCATACATTTGTAGTGAAGGAAGTCTGCGAGAGTGTGAGATTTCCTCCAAAGGCGTTCAGAGGAACAAGTGCATGTGGGAATTTTGCTAGGGTCTGGGGTTAGAAGAGCGAGAACGGCAGAGAGAAAGCGGGGCATGTGGATCAAGAGAGGAGGATAAGGCAGAGTCGTAGTTCCTGACCAGGTTGTCAGGGTCTGGAGCAGAGCTGAGAGAGGAGAGGGAGGAGCGTAAAGTGGAATCAAAAGCTGGCAGGTTAATAGGGCCCAGGTCACTGCAGAAATGAGGGGTAGATGGAGATGGAGAAGGGGAGAAGCAAGAGAGAGAAAATGAGATGAGGTGATGGTCAGAGAGAGGAAAGGGGGAAATGCAGAAATCAGAGAGAGAAAAGTTTTTAAAACCAGGTCTAGGTAGTGGCCATCCTCGTGGGTGCTGGCTAGTCCACTGTTGCAGGCCAAATGAAGAGGTTAGAGAAGGAAAGCTGGAAGCCCAAGGGAGAGAGTGCTCATCAATGTGGCAGTTGAAGTCCCGAAGGAGAAGAACAGCTGAGTCTGAGGAGGGAAAGAAAGAGAGCCAGGATTCAAAGTGAGAGAGAAGGGCACAAGGGGGATGAGTAAAGGTAGGTGGGCGATAGACAGTGAGAGGAGAGAAGATTTCCACAGTAGAACATCGTCTTAGGGTGAGTGAGACGAGGAGACGTGAGACAATGTTCCTTTAAGCAGGCTTCTGCCTGGTTTATTCAGTCCCAGGCACTGGGACTGCAACACTTTGAAAACAATGTACAAAATAAACTCTGCTCATCTGAGCAATAACTAACACATGTTTACCCTGAGTAGGGTTGGGCTGCTTGTCCGCTTCCAACAAACAAAATACAGTAAGGAACTTTACAACTTAACATAGGATCAGAATGATTTACCCTGTTTGGGGAAAGGCTTTCCCCTTTCTTCTTCCAGTAGCATTCCTGCCTCCAGGCTCTTGGAGAGAGAACCAGGAAACCAGCTTTAAATACCTGTTTACAACACAATTGAATCATAGCAAATTGAACCCTTATGGAACGTATTATATGACCCAAGCAAAGAAAAATTAAATATGTAAATTCCAATAATAATTATGAAAACCGCTTTCAATAGAGCAATGTGGTAGTAGAAACAGTTACCCCTCTCTCGCTCTCTCTCTCTCTCTCCCAGTTAGTATTCCAGCCCCATTCTTAATATGGTTCCCCTCACGGGCTGTATTAACTAAGTAGTGCTATTCCGTTGGACACCTCCCAGCACTGGAAGACTCCTTTACTGCTCATTCACTTCATTAGGCTGTCCTTAAGCTCTGGTAAGTGTCTTACGGAATAGCACAGTTTAGCAAATATGGGCCTCTGACTGCCGCAAAAAAATGCATAATTCGTGTTATTCTGCTTGTTATGAACCTTCACACTTTGGAAGACATTACGCAGCGACTGCCTGCCTGATCCCCATATGCTCTCTATACGGACGCGCAGTCACTACTACAGAGGGCATAGGAAATTCTACCACCAGGCTGCATCCAGTCCAGGTAACCAAATGACAGTCGTGGGCAATGGCTTTTGTAATGAGACCTTTACTCCTCCTTCTGTGCTTATCTGCAAGTGTTAGGCTGCGCTTATAGTGCCTGGCGACGGCGACGTGACGTCGCTCCAAAACAAATCCATTGACTCCGGCGCAAGAGCTTATAGTAATCGCGATGGCGACGGAGCGACCAAAAATGTTGAAGCCGGTGAAATTTGATTGTTTTGGAGACAGTCGCCACATGTGACTGTCTCTAAACCAATCACAGAACGCTTCCCTCCTCCTTTGTGACGTCACTGGCCTTGTCGCCAGTGACGTCGCTTAAAACTAAAGTTTAACTTTTGCCAGTGGCGACGCCAACATCATCGGTCGCGTTGCCGCCACTATAAACGCGGCCTTATTTCCAATGAATGCTAATTGCAGCATTTGACTGCATTTATTTTGCGAGTGGGAACGGATGGTTTTTTTTTCCCCTGAGGCTAATTTATTTAAATTGGATTCATTAAAGCCATCACTGATTTCATGCCATTTCCAGGCAGATGGGGAGGGCTTTCTCTGGTGGTTGCTTTTTTTAATTGCATTTTCCTTGTTTTATTTGCTTCTTTAATACATGCAGTACAGAAATATGATCAGTACTTTTTCTTTACAAATAGATAATTAAGAGTAAATAATAATGTAGTTGTATATGATGCTTGTGGGGTCGTCAGCACAGTACATAGCTTTTTTTGTGCAATATGTTCCCTACTCCATATGATAAGAAGAAGGGTAACGTGCAGTTAACAGTGTATTAACTTCAATTTAAATCAATGCAAATTGATGTCCAGTTTCTTTAACTGTGCCTTATTCTGCGTCTCACTATATTGAATGGGGCGTTATAGCCCTAGGACAGAGGTGGCCAACTCCAGTCATCAAGGACCACCAACAGGTCAGTTTTTAAGGATATCCCTACCTAAGCACAGCTGGCTCAATCAGTCGCTGTATCAAACAACTGATTGAGCCACCTGTGCTGAAGCAGGGATAGCCTTAAAACTTGACCTATTTGTGGCCCTTGAGGACTAGAGTTGGCCACCCCAGCTGCCCTAGGACCCTGCTCTCCAATGCTGGAGAGGAGATCATCTCTATTCAAATGAATGAGACTAGAGTCCCTTCACATATTATTGAACTTTCTGCCCCAAAGAACTGTCCATTTAACTTTTGATACCTGCGAACACTTGGAACTTTCTTATGGTCAAAAAGGACCTACAGTAGCACTGCGTGTAAACCCCAGTTGACCTATTTTAGAGGCATTGGGAGTTACCACAATGCCTCTTCGTCTCTGGTGAAGGCTGGAGCTCCTTCACAGCCCAGCGTTCGGTCTCTCTTGCAGTAAAATGTGAATTTTTCCATCCCAGGAGAGGATAGCGAAAGCTCACGGGTCTCAGTGTGGGTTCTGCACCCCCGGGATGGTGATGTCCATGTATTCCTTACTGAGGAACCACCCGGAGCCCACCATGGAAGACATTTACGAAACCTTGTCTGGTACGTTTCTCCCGTTTACAAAATACCAAATCTCCCAGCTCCCTTCACAAACAAATTCATGGTTTCTTAACAAAAAAGATGAAATAATAAAAGTTGACAATAAGTTGTACAAAATAATAAACCCTCAAATGCTCTTTTTGTAGACCCTGGCAGGATCTATAGTATAAATAGCAAAGAAGAAACCTTTCTGAATCTTGACATCTAAATTATTTAGACCCATATTTATTAAGCGGTGCTATGTTATAAGGCACCTCCCATTGCCTTACATCGCTAAGCCTTAGTGCATATTAACCCTTCCTATGCCATGGGTGCCTACAATACAAGAGGGGGGGGGGTGATATATATAATATTCATATTTGCACTTTATATTTGACAATATAACACATTCTTTTTCATGTTTTAGGAAACCTTTGCCGGTGTACAGGATACAGACCGATTTTGGATGGATGTAAAACTTTTGTTAAAGTATGTACAGTAGAATTACTTTGCCACAGCAACTTGTTGACTTATCCCCAGAAAACATTGATTGCTTTAGACATATTCCTTCGTTTTTAGAATGCAAGCTGCTGCCAAGGTGAGGGCAGAGAGGATTGCTGCATGAAGGAAAAAGAAAATAAACAAGCAGCCTCCAACAAGGTACAGTATAGTAACTCGTTGTTTTTTTTTGGTAAATTTGCCTTGGCTTGGGATTCAGTGGGAATTGACATATAGGACACTATATAAAAGTAGAATGAAAGTAAGGCTTTATGACTATATGGAGCACTACAAACTCCAGTGTCAGATAAACCCCTTCCATGCCAAAGGGGTCAGGAAGATAATGAAACAATGAGGCACATGTAGAGTTTGGTTCCAGGAGATGTATTGTACACTGAGCTATATGTACAGTGCTGCTATTTCATAAGATGCCAACCATCACTGGAAGATATCCTACAGCCTGTTCAGTTACAGATGTCTTCCAGTGCCATAAAGTGTTCTATAGAATAGCACCAATTACTAAATATGGCCCAGAGTGCCTGCCGTGAAGAAGATAGAGTCTACAATATTAGTGACTAAAGCAGATACAGATAGTGACTTGCCCAAGGACACAAAGAGTAGTTGTCACTAGTACAATGACACTTGCCACTATCAGACTTCTCCAATGCAGATGCCAGGAATAGGGAGGAGGGTTGTCTTATGGTATCCAAACTCCTGCAGTGCAGTAAAGCTAGGAAACAGAAGGCTACAGGGCTGTATCTATAATATTGCCTTCACAATCAATGTTTCCTTTCGAAGAACACACCAAAACTGTTCAATGAAAAAGACTTCTTGCCCTACGATGTGACACAGGAGCTCATCTTTCCTCCTGAACTGATGGTAAGTGCAGGGAGTGGTGGGCATGGTACTGCAGGGAGCAGTGGGCAGGATACTGCAGGGAGCGGTGGGCAGAGTACTGCAGGGAGCGGTGGGCAGGGTACTGCAGAGAGGGCAGTCTAATCATTTGCTCAGGTTGAAGTAACACTGTCTTGGAAAATGGGACTATATGTCAAACACACCTTTCTCTGCCTTGATACTGTACATGGGGGCAAAGTCTCAAAAATCCCTATGAACTAATGACAAATTAGTATGGTTCTGGGGCAAAAAAATGCATCAAAAGAAATTGATGCCATTGAACGCAACATGGTTTAATTTTCTGTATGTATATACTTATTTATTTAGTGCCAACAATGTATGCAACATTTTATAAAAGAGATAATACAATGCAAGGAACAATAATACAAGTGTAACAAATATAAAATTAGAAACAGTATAGTGCACGTAATTATAATGTAACAGGAGCACGTCTGGAGCAAGACAACTGAACCAGATGCGTCAAATTGACAGATCTGGTTCAGTTGTTCTACTCTAAAATTGCTCCTGTTTTGCCCTGATACATACCTTGTCAACCTTAGTAAGTGTGAGTATAACAATCCTTAAACCTTTTTTTGGAGTTGGAAGCACCACAAACACAGAAATGAGGGATGTTTCTCGTGGGAACGCATTCATTGAATTGCCACATCAAAGTTGTGCAATCCGGTTATGGAGAGGTGCACTCGTGCAAAAACTGTGATCTTCATCCAATCTTTAACTGAGGTTTCTTTTAACACCTTGAGATTGCTATCGGCTGATACCGGACGCAGGGAGTGCCCCAGCTGCAATCATGGTATTAAATGTAACACTTAATTAACACATAAGTTCTGTGTGTATTAAACTGGGAGTGGTGCCAAGCTGACTCAACAGCACAATGATCATTTCATGCTACCCCGAATGCAGCGGTGGCCAACTCCAGTCCTCAAGGGCACCAACAGATCAGGTTTTCAGAATATCCCTGCTTCAGCACAGGTGGCCCAATCAGTGGCTCAGTCAAAGACTGAGACACCTGTGCTGAAGCTGGGATATCCTGAAAACCAGACCTGTTGGTGGCCCTTGATGACTAGAGTTGGCCACTCCCTGCTCTAATGCTTCTATCTTTGCCCAAAAATACAGAAGGGCTGTTTTTTTCTTCTTCTTCACAATGTGCTATTAATATTCACTTCTGTGCTTTATTGAGTGGATGTTGCATTTTAACCCTGGCTATGCTGAAAAGCTGTGCAATGTGGCAGGCATAAGCGTAAAGGGATCCATGTCAAAATGGATTTGAAAGTAAAAGGCAACTCTGTGCTCATTTGCATGTCATTTCCCAGGATCCCTTGCTGCCGTGGAAGCACTGTATGCTAAGATATAATGGGGAGTGGCAGGGTTGCAGACCTTTCTAAGACATGTATTTTCATTTGCTGTATGCTATACGGTGGAGGGTCTTATCACCTTTTTTTTGTAGTCACCATCATTTATTTAAGCCCTAGTTTTATGAGTTATTTCATTAAGAATGAATAGACTGCTTTAATATTATCTGTATCTATTTATTTACTTTGCTTCCTCTCCCCATTTAAGTTGATGCTTTCTGGGCACGGAAAGCAGATGGTCGTTTTCCATGGAGAACGAATAACATGGTTCTCTCCTGCGACTCTTGGTGAACTTCTGGAGCTGAAAGCCAAGTATCGCAAGGCACCTTTGGTTGCCGGGAACACCACTGTAGGTAGGAGGCAGGTAGTATTGTGAGAAAAATGTGTTACACAACACCTGTGAAACAGGTAAATATTGGACTTCCCCCACCTGAGAAAATGTTGTGAAATCATCGAGACGTTGAGAGAAAGTTTCCGGGGCATCTTGTCATTTTTGCAAAACATATCCATTTTCACGGCGAAAATACAAACTCCAACTAGGACCACAGAGGCACAGAATGTTATAGGGAAAGAAGCAAAGAACAGATGTATATTTCTAATGCATATTTTTTTAATTCACGTTCTTGAGCGTGTCTGTATTTTAATGTAACCCCTTCAGTGCCTTAATGACATGATGTACATCAATAAAAGTGCCACCTCAGGGTCCCTTATGCCGTACAACGTACATCATTGCCCTCTGCTCGTTGTTTAGGGGATGTACGCGATCTTGGAGCACCGATCACGTACGACACTGAGGGGATGAGCCCACTGGTTCTCTGTCACATCCGGCCCCATTGCTGGAACAGAAACAGCCTCACATGATGGCTATGAAGAGCAGTCACGTGATGTGGCAGTGCCTGATGATCCGTGTCCACAGAGGTGGCATGACCCCCCAGCACTGAATGTTAATGTCCTCAGGAGGTCCAGGCAGCCTGCTCCAAGGAACAACTACTTCCCACAACGATACCTATAAAAGAGAGAAGAACAAGCGCATGCTTCATGTGTAAAATCCAGGAAACAATTTAATCATCTGGACAGATTAAAAATAGCGCACTCACAAACGTCGGAAGAAAGAAGGCATATTATGAGACAAGCTCATGCTCCGTAACAGCAGGCGAATGGGAAGGTGATGATCCAGACTCTGAGACGCTGGCCGCGATCCGAGAATATGGAACAAGAGGTGTCGCCTCCAAATTGGCTCCTCTAGCAACCGGCCGCAGGTTTTCTGGTTCCACCTTGCCACTATGTCTCTCCTGCTTTTTCCGGCGTACTGACGTCCCTACGCGTTTCATCGTAGTGTCACAACTTCAACCCCTGATGATGGTCACATGAATTTTACACATGGAGCGTGCGCTTGTTCTTCTCTCATATATATATATATATATATATATATATATATATATATATACTGAGTTAAGTTATGGTGAGTAAAAAAAGTGACAAAAACCCTCCACAGGAAAGCAAATATGCAAATATAGCTGTATGCTCATCTGCATGTCTTAGGCAGGTCTGCAACCCCGCCTTTCCCCATTATCACCCAGCATACAGCACTTCCACTGCAGCAAGGGATTCTGGGAAATGACATGCAAATGAGCACACAGTGTCACTTTTTGCCTCAATAACCATTTTTAACATGGTTCCCTATAGGCTTAAGCTTGCTGCATGGTCACAGCTTTGAGCACAGCCAGGGTTAAGGTGCATACCCAGAAAACCACCCACAGACAGCTGTTTCAACCTTGATGGGTCTCATCAGTGTGGGGTTGATTTTACTGGGATGCAAGAGAGGCTTATGGGATAGGCCAAACCATAATACTGAGTTAAGTTATGGTGAGTAAAAAAAGTGACAAAAACCCTCCACAGGAAAGCAAATATATATATATATATATATATATATATATGAGACAAACAGATATATAGTAGCGCCAAAAACACCAATAATATCTGAATGATGTAAACTAATATTAAGAGTGATAAACCGTGATTAAATGATAAAGTGTCAAATCCAAATATTATAATAGACAAACAATATATAAATGAGTATAAGAACCAGTCCTTAAGTATAGTCCATCCAATGATGAATAATAAATTCCAGTAGGGGGGAGGGGGTGTATACTGCAGCTCTCTGTAGGATCAACCAAAATCCAATTAGAACCTAGGGGAAGACAAGAAGGGAGAGCGCACACCCCATAGCATAATAGAGTAAATTTAATTGGGAAGGAACCCGCGGAGCAGATTTGTGGCTGCATTCTACTGAAAGCTATTTTGAGGCTCCAGACAGACGCTTTGTGGATACCCAGGTGCTCCCAGCCCTCCAGCGGATCGTGGTGGTTCTTTGAACCCACAAAGTGAGACCTAAACAGCGGAGGTTCCGTGGAAACATCTGATTGGTGCTGATATTTTATTCACAACTGCTTTATTTTATACTACCCTTGTGAGTGGATTTCTTCCCCCCCCTTGTTCCTTCCCAATTAAATGTACTTTATTATGCTATGGGGCGTGCGCTCTCTCTTCTTGTCTTCCCATATATATAAATATATATATAACAATATATAACAAATAGTTGATACCGTTCTGTGGCTAAGGAAATGCTTTTATTTGTGCGAGCTTTCGAGATACACTGATCTCTTCTACGGGTGATGTTACAATGGATAAAGCGAGAACATGTTTTACTTTCAAACAGGGCTGCCTGGAATGTTATCTGTGAGTGAATCCTATCCCTCCCCCTGTTCAGTATGATTATATATATATGTAAATAAAACGTGTTTGAATTTATTACCGCAAACATAAAATTTTCCATATCTCCATAATATAGGTGGCCCTGTTCTTCTGCGGAAATGTTTCCTCCTCAACATGTCTTTCTAATGCATACTGTACTTCTGTTCTCTATCAGGGCCACAGATGAAGTTTGAAGGCGTCTTTCACCCGGTTATTATCTCTCCAGTCAGGATTCCGGAACTGTATGCTGTCACTACCAATGATCTGGGTGAGTAGATAGCTCTAAACACAAAGGAGTCAGGAAATATGCAACTTGGGATGCCCGAACTAAATGAGGACAAAAGCAAACCCAACAGGGGAAAGATATGGGTGCTGGAGGCAAAAAGACATAGTCAGGGTAACAGCATATAGAAGGGGCTTCCCTGTGTTGGAGATGACACTAGTCTCATTCATTTGAATAGAGATGATCTCCTCTCCAGCATTGGAGAGCAACGTCCTAGGACAGCTGGGGTGGACAACTCTAGTCCTCCATCAGGGATGAAGGTGCTAGTCACCAAAACGTTGGATGTTCTATGACTGTGCTCACTCATTAAAATGATCTTTTTGCACTAATTCTATTGCCTCTTTTGCTTGGTGGTTTCGGCTACCCTCTTGAGTAGATAGCTCCTCAGATACCCCTACTGTACAATGCAGGAACAGCATTGTTGGTAATGGTGTTATCGACCGTACCAACATATATTAGTGATTGTCTTCAGATCTACCATTTTTAGCAATTGCTTCTGAGTTGGCATAATGTACGACAACTAATTGATCCAAAAAGCCTATCGGAGAAAATAATACTGTATTGCAAATATTTTAAAATGAATATAGTGGTCAAGTGGTCAAAATTCTGGACATTAATGGCCTAAAAATGTTTAGTCATTTGAAACAACAGCAGATAACATTAAAATAACTACTGATTAAAATAAATTTAGCCTATAATAGGAATAACAAACTGTTCACCTGGATATTATTTGCCCTCGGATACAGTTTAGGTTTTAGCGATTATTACCTAAATGTCATGTAACCTACAATATTGTACACACATACTGTATGATATCAACATGATGTAAGAGATAAAGTATAATGAGATTAAGGGAATCGTGATATAGTAACATGACCTATAAGGATGAAGTGGATTCAAAAGGTAGTAAGGGGAAGTTGGTAGGAATGTTAAGTGCCTGACATTAACTATTCTATCATTGAACTTTCCCATGCAATGCATTTGTTTCAGGAATAACTATAGGAGCCGCCTGCAGCCTGAATGAGGTGAAGAGGATCCTGTCTGAGACTGTCAGTCATCTACCAGAAGATAAAACCAAGATATTCCGTGCCCTCACACAGCAGCTGAGCACACTGGCAGGACAGCAGATACGAAACATGGCTGTATGTATAATAATGTCTCCAGAAGTCTGATTGTAGAGGAAAATGGGGAACAAGTTTGAAAAGCGCAATCATAAACGTCAACTCATTTGTAAGGAGCACGTCCATTTGAAATCTTGAGGGATTCCACCTAAGATGTCTGTATAGCTGATTTCATTGAGTGTTACTGCAATTGTTGACTAAGTAGTAAAGAAGCTAAAACTAGCCAATATATCTACTGGATGCCAGAGGTGGGTACAATGTGGCAGTGAAGGAAAACATCATCAAGAACTCAGGAGATGAAGTTTATGGATCCAAGAGTCCATTTTTATATATGTGTTACCCTACCCATGTGTAGAGATGTCTCATCTTAGAAAGCAGTTCTGCAGTATTTGAGATTTATATTTCGTAAGACATTTTCTGGTAATTGTAAAATATCGTCTGGTTATCTTCCATCTCTATAGAAATTTTGGAGAAGTCTATTTAAATTCGGGTTAGGCTTATACCATTTTGTGCAGGCCAGAAAATAAGCTTGATGGAAAACCTTTGACTTTCTGAGATGCAATCTATAAAGATTTTCATGTTTTCAGTCTGTAGGAGGACACATCATCAGCAAGAGTTCAATAAGTGACCTGAACCCTATACTCGCTACGGGCAGTGCCATACTGAATGTAGCATCAAAAAGTAAGAACTGAGATATGATGATTGCATTCTTACTATAGAATAGATCTGAAATGTCCTTATCAAAAGAAGTTTTATCATATCTTCTCCCCCTCTCTCCCTCCCTCCCTCCCTCTTTCCTCCTACTCCCTCTGCCCCCTTTCCCCTCCCACCCCCCTCTCTATCCCCCTCCCCCTGTCACTCCACTGCCCTCTCCCTTCCTCACCCTCTTACACTCTCCCCCTCATCTCCTCTCCATCCCTTACCCCCCATGTGTGTGTTTGAAAAAAAGGAAAATGGATAGTATGATTCCTTTTATTGGACCAACAATAGATTCAGGTTACAAGCTTTTTGAACCTCACAGGTTCTTTTTCAGGTATGTCAGTCGTACCACTAGTCAGATATTAAATATCTCTCTCTCTCTCTCTCTCTCTCTCTCTCTCTCTCTCGTTTGTTTTTAATAGCTGGAACAAGACAGATACCTTTGAATGACAAATATTTCACTGGTTTTGGTACTTCAGCCCTGAAATCAGAGGAAATCTTGCTCTCTGTTCTCATCCCTTATTCAAAAAAGGTTCGTCTGAATTCTGCTGACTAGTTATCTGAAACCATCACTTGATTTCCCTCTATCTTATTATATACAATACAATCCATTCTCTCTCTTTCCCTCTCTCTCTGCCTATTCCAGTGATAGCTACTATGTAAAAAAAAACAGGCAAAGTGAAGCACTCAAGGGGGGACCTCTCAAAATGTTAAATAAAACATAACTTTTTATTCTTACAATGAATAAAAAATAGCAACATGGACACAATGGAATTCAATATTTCAAATTAAAGATATATCTCAGCTAGAGTGGATTTATTAATGGGGCAGATAAATGATTTTATACAAGGAAAGAGACTGCTGCAAACTACAGTAGTCCCTAAAAATAGTGTATTGGGTGAAGAATAATAATGCAAAGGGAAGGATGTGACCTGACACATCCTATATCTAATAAGGTGCTTCCTGAATAAGATGATCTCCCCCAAAGACAGGTGTGTGTTAAAAGAAACTGAAAGTGAAGTGAGAAAGTGTCTGTAAATCATTGTGTGTATGAAGAAGATTAGAAACAAATATAACCACAAGAATGTTGCTACATGTGGGGGTCAAAAGATAGACGTAGTGTCAAAATAAGTGCCAGGTTTCCCCTGCTCTTAGTAATCCTATGTATGAAACAATGTCAATAGCATCGAATATGTGGCAATCTTTCTGTAGCCACCACACGCTTCTAACGCTCTGGCCTTCTGTCGCACTCTAAGCGTCACAACTCTAAAAGACACGACGCGCGTTTCACACGGTCACAGATTCTTCAGGGGTTGGTTATTTCCATGTTGAAACGGTCTCTTTGTTTTCTGCAATAAGGGGCAATTTGTGTCAGCCTTCAAACAAGCAGAGCGGCTGGAAAATGCAAACGCCATCGTCAATGCTGGAATGAGCGTTCTATTTAAAGAAGGCACCGACATCATTATGAAAATGGCCATCTTCTATGGGGGGATTGGCTCCACCACTGTGTATGCAAAGAATACCAGCCACGCTTTTATAGGGAGGTAGGAACAGCCATCAAAGCTCTCCAAGAAACCATTAGGTCTGTGTACCCAGTGACAAAGTTTACCCCTTAAACCCCTTACGTTTACCTATATTTACATTCTATAATGTTCCTATAGAACCCATCCCTATGTTGCATGCCTCTTGACTTAGAATAGTGTAGGTCCCTGTTCAATATGATTAGAGGCTGCGTAACCCAGTGTTAAGGATGACCATTGTTCCTGCAAAATTCAGCGCTGCGTACATTGTCAGTGCTATATAACAGCTACATATGACTGAAACTTGTACTGCATGGTACATTTTACTATGTATATTGTCGTCCTCAGGCAGTGGGACGAGAAGATGCTTAGTGAAGCCTCCAGAATGGTTGTGGAGGAAGTTATTCTCCCAGGTTCAGCCCCAGGGGGGATGGTGGAATATAAGAGAACTCTCGCCATCAGCTTCCTGTTTAAATTCTACCTGCAGGTCTCACAGGAAATGAACAAACCGGTAAGTAGGCCCTACTGTATAGTGGTGCATATCACACGCAACAGTATACCAACTTCAATGTTCCGCTCTGATTTCATTACTGTTGGTATTCTAGATCAGGGTATTTCACTACAGGACCCTCATTCCATGTACTTCTGTCAGCGGTAGATTTTTTTTTGCAGGTGGTAATACCTTCTAGTAGCCCGACATAGGATTTCTTCCTAGATGATGTTATAATGAGTTGAGCTTTTGAGACTTGAGTTGTCTCTTCTGCTTGTGTACACCACTCACATACTGTACAGAGCAGAGACACTCAAATATTTCCTAACAGTTTGCAAAAATGTTTGCCCTTTAAAACATTTTTTTTCACGTATTCGCAATATTTTCACGGATGTTACACAAATCTTGCGCAAGTTTTGCGACATCCACGTTTGGACGCAGTGTGTCTCTCCCGCTCTATCTCTTTCTCCTTCTCCCCCCACACACGTTTGAGAAATATATTTAGAATATTTGTGAACGTTGACAAGAGGGGAAAGTTTCATATTCCCCGGTGTCGCAAAGCTTGTGCAAAAGTTACACAATCCCTAGCAAAAGGTGCGCGGGAATAACACTGTATGAGTAAATGACTGAAGTTTAGACCAATTAAATGCAACTCATCTGGGCTGCTACAGAAAAGAAAGGATAGAATCACAGGAGACAGCATTGCAATGTGTTGCTTGACCCTTTGGATCAGGGGTGGCCAACTTCAGTCCTCAAGGGCCACCAACAGGTCAGGTTTTAGGCACCGATAGACTTTATGACATTTCATTACACAAATCGTAAATGACGTAAAATGCATCAGCAGTACATGGCAAATACTTCCAGCCGTGCAGAGGTTAACAGAGGTGCTGCTGTGTCCATTGTTATTGGAGATTTACACAGAGTGCAGCCTTACCACATCATCTGGTGCCTGATCTTGTGGGGTGGGGGTGGGGGTGGGGGTGGGGGTGGGGGTGGGGGTTAAATCCCAAAAATAGCACACTTTTGTACAAGTACAGGGGTGGCTATCTCCTGTCCTCACGGGACACCAACAGGGCAGGTTTTCAGTATATCCCTGCTTCTACACAAGTGGCTCAATCAGTGCCTGTCATTATGACTGAGCTACTGATTCAACCACCTGTGCTGATGTAGGGATCTCCTAAAAACCTGACCTGTTGGTGTCCTGCGCGGACTGGAATTGGCCGCCCCTGCTCGGGATAAACATGCAATTCATCAGTTCATTATTTTTATTGTGAGTCTTTCCCTTTTTTTTAACCCTTTAATGCTTGCCCCTCTAGCATCAAAGAGTTGATATGGTCTTTTTAAGCAGCAATACCCTGCTTTATGTTCTATTCATTAGATGTGTGTAGTAACAGGTTGGTGTCATTAATATAAATATATGAGGCAGATGTTGTATCTGTTTCATCCTGAACCCAGCAGAAAATTGTCAGAAGGACATAGTCACCTTTATTCATTAACATGCAACGTTATTAGATGGACAGGAAGCGGAAGTTAAGAATAACTGTAATTAGCCAGAAAGGCTAATTAAGAGAGACCTTTCTTAAGGAGAAGGAGCGGCTCAGTGAGTAACGACACTGACTAGCACTGAGTTTGAAGCAGGGGAGCCTGGTTCAATTCCTGGTTCAATTCCTTGTGTCAGCTCCTTGTGATCTTGGGCAAGTTACTTTATCTCCATGTGCCTCAGGCACCAAAAACATAGATTGTAAGCTCCACGGGGCAGGGACCTGTGTCTGCAAAGTGTCTCTGTAAAGCGCTACGTAAAACCAGCAGCGCTATACAAGAACATGCTATTATTATTATTATAAAACAATGGTTAGTTTAGTACCATTAGCGCAGGTTTCATGACACTGCAATTTACTCCGTGCCCACTAGGTGGCGCCGCTGCTTTATCACAAATAAAGCCTTGGGCTTGCAAACAGTTACATCTTATATTTCTATTCTATTTCTATTTCTATATTCGTTTCATAACTTCTTCCTCCTATCTCTACCTAACTCATATCGTATGATACCAACAAAAGAGCAACCCGTCTGTTAACCTTACAGTATGCAGACTACCTGTAGTAATACACCAACCTCTTTCTGCCACTGTACCTCATATTTCCACTATCCCCTTCCTGTTAGATTGCAAGCTCCTTGGAACAGCACCCATCTTACTCACTGCACCAGTGGATGTTAATGTAATCTTATTAATATTGTCTTCCTCTCCACCATTACATTGTAAATGATCAACATTAAGGGGAAAAGAGTCTCTGACCCCAGAACATATAACTTGACAGCAGAACATGTACCTTAGATTCACGTTGTCTGTGCATTTCGGTACGCGAAACAAAATGTACTGTAACAGACAGGACAGCCGGCAGGGGAGGAGAGTCTGGGCAACCGCCCTGGTGGCTCTGGGGGTCCCACCCGGCCTATACCAGAAATAGGACCCCACCGGAAGTCGCGGCCAACTTTTGTGATCAGCCACCTGCCTGGACCCCCCTCTTCCACCCAGCGGGGCGCTCCTCTGCCCTTGTGGCCAGGCTCCCCCCATCTCTCATGGGCCATGTAAAAGCTGTTGGCAAGCCTGGTATAATATATAGATAGATAGATAGATAGATAGATAGATAGATAGATAGATAGATAGATAGATAGATAGATGACTCCTTATACTGAACTTCCTACCCCTGCAATGAGTTCTATTATCATCTTACAAGGATATGTTTGAAAATGTACAGGGGCAGTAGAAGTGTACGTGTATGAAGATTATCTTGCATTGATAACATTGTCAGTCAGTAAGTATATATCTATTATTATTTTTATTACATTCTCAGGTCACATCTCTTGCCAAAGCCCCAGAATATCTCAGCGCCACCAGAGAATTTGAGAAGGAAATGCCCAAGACATCACAGATCTTTCAGGTGAATGAACCTCTTTATTTCACGTTACGGTGAGCGCACGGCACACGGCTGCTTGCAGAGACAAGCAAATTTGTTTTTGGCGTTCGCTGGCGCGTCACGTGAGTGGTTCGCCCAATGATAGCGAACCAGCTCCATGAAGTCATGGCTGTGCCCCCCCCCCCCCCGACACGTCCCCCTGAGCGCGCAACTGGCTGGCCACAAATCCCCCAAGAAAGATGGGCGCCAGCACGCTCAGCGTCACCGTGGCCGCAGCCTTAGTGTTAACAAAGAAGGACCAAGCCCCAGGAGCACACAGGGTTTAATGCCATGCCATGATTGGTAAGATTTAATGCCATGATTGGTAAGATCAGTATCTCATCGGTCTTCTCACACAGGAAGTGAACCCAAGTCAACCAGCTGAGGATCCCATTGGAAAACCCATAGTGCACCAGTCCGGTATTAAACAAGCCACTGGGGAAGCTGTGTATGTGGACGACATGCCGGCTGTGGACAGAGAACTCTTTATGGCTTTTGTCCTCAGCACCAGAGCTCACGCAAAGGTCTTGTAAGTGCAACAGTTACAATGGGGGCGAGGTGTCCAGCCTAAACAATGCACTTTTACCATTCAATTAATGCTCAGACTTTTTTTTAACCTGCGATTGAACATTTACTCTTCTCTGCTGGATTTAGGTCAGAAGTACTGAATAAACCTTTCTAAATTAGGCCAAATGAGTTTATCCTAATTGTTTAACCTTACATTATTTGACTATTAGCTGCAAAAACAAGTAAGCCAATGTTTGCTGATGTAACAGGACCAACAACATGTATAATATAAGATCATTTTGACTCTTTTTCATACCGCAGGTCAATAGATGTTTCAGAAGCTCTCAAACTTCCAGGCGTTGCTGATGCTGTAAGAGCCCAGGACGCAACAGGAACGAATGAGCTGCAAGGACAAGACTATCTGTTTTCAGAGGAGAAGGTAAGTCCTTTGGTTAACAAAGACAGTCCAATTCAACCGGTCAAAAAAAGAAGTATTAATTAACCCTTAAAGTAACTCTCTTACTGATTTTTATTCTGTGAAAAACTAATACATATCGCTTCTTGTCGAAGACACTGAATTCAAGCATTTCAGTTACTTATGTCTATCTTTTTTTGACTAATGATGGCACCATAGTTACGCTTAAAGAGGCAATCCAAGCAGGCATGTTTTATGGCTATTTATTGTTTATTTTTAACATAGGATTGCAGTAGGGAGTCTCGGGAGCTGAACCCTATTCATTTCAGCTCCGGGACCCCCTGCTTCCGGAGATACCTACATCCATAGGGGGTGCTGATAGCCACTCAGCTCAGCTAGCAGAGTTCACGTATTGGTGGAGTTTCAAGCTCCCACGCCCTGTGGGCCAATAGGAAGCTGTGACATCATCTGGTGAGACTGAGACTTCCTATTGGTCCACATAACTGGGAGCGTCAAACTTTGCAGAGTTAACGGCTCCCCATTGGAGGTCTATATCTCGGGGAGTAGGGGGTTCCATGCGCTGAAATTAACTGGGTTCAGCTCTAGACCACCCCCACCACCACCCCCTGCTTCAATCCTATGTTAATAATAATAATTTTTTAAAAAGCACATGAATTGCTTTATTTAGGATAAAAAATGAAGTTGTTTTTCAAATCTTTTTGGGTCGTTGCACCTTTAATTTTCGGTGGCTGCAGGTGCAGTGCGTGGGCCATATCATCTGTGGTATGTTGGCGGATACTCCGGAACATGCACGACGGGCGGCGGCCGCAGTGAAGATAACCTACGAGAATCTGGAGCCGGTCATCCTCACAATGGAGGTGATGTACAGTAGCTGTTATCTGGAAACGCTGATTTCCGCATCGTGGCTGCACACATTGCGCGAAGTTCTGGTCACATTGCTAGGCAGCGAGTCTCACTTAGGGGTTAATTCATTAAAGTCCGTAGGACGTTACCAGACAAAAACTCTCATTGACGTCAATAAGTAAGAGCGGTCAGACTATATTGTATAAGGCCCTTAGGGCAGGGCCATTTTAAGACCTTCGTAGGCCCTAAGCACTTTTATTTCTAGAGGCCTGTGTCCCTGATATTTTTACTAATTTTTATGCTAATTTCATCGTTTCCTTGTTTCTTTCGATACTAGCGATATGTGGCATTGATACTTTCGATATTTAAAGGTATCGGTACTTCGAAGGCATTTTAAATTAAAATGAGCTGTTTTCTCTTATTTTGTGATTTTTTTTTGTTTAGGTATTTTTACAAGTGAAATATTGTAGGCCCTAAAAGGTTCGTAGGCCCTAATCACTGTGCCTAGTCGGCCTAATGTATTAAGCTGCCCTGCCTTAAGCTGAGGCCCCAGTACCTCCGCTGCACGCGCGCCCGCGAGACTGGCGGCGCGTGCAGCCGATTCCCCGTGTGGCGGGGGAGTGCCGGATGCGTGGCCATGACGTCACCCGGCAGGTTTGCCCTCATTGGCTGAACCGCCGGGGGCGTGGCTTAGCGCTCTGTCGCGAGTCCTGCTCTCAATTCTATTGAGAGCAGGAGCAACTTTCGCCACAGCGCTGCGGCCCCCCCTCGCAGCAGGCCCGGCGCCATTGAGGGGAGGGCTCTCGTCCATGTAGCGTCCGCCACAGCGGGCGCTGCAGTAGCTAGCGGGGACCAGGCCTTAGAAGGTGTAACACCTACATAAGCAAAAAGGCAAAAGCTTACAATGTCAGCCATATACAAGCACGTTTGGGTCTGTGTGTGTATCTATGTTCATGTGCAGATCTGTATATATCATTGTATCATACAAATAACAAGAATATGACTTATTTTGAGATCAGGGTGCTTGCAGAGCAGCTGGGATCAACATCCAGCAGCAAAATAGATCATTCAAAAATCAAAGAACTCTGCAGCACTCTCTGGTAGATATAAACCAGGTTTAATGCATCAGACAAGCTTGCCAGATGCATGAAACCTGATGTATATCTACCAGGGAGTGCTGCCGAATTCTTTGATTTTTGTATTATCATTGTATCATGTATCATACATATCCGCGGTCTAGGATATTTTTGGTTGCGGATGGTTTGTCGCGCCCAAATCGCTACCAGCGGTTAGCCGCCACTCAGCTTGCCAATCCCAATCAGATAGGATTGAAGCAGGGGGGGGGGGGTTCCAGAGCTGAAACCAATTAATTTCGGCTCCTTGAATCCCCCTACTTCCCGAGATATAGACCCCCAAAAGGGTGCCGGTAACTCTGCAAAGTTTAACGCCCCTAGACATCTCTCCACCGGCCGTTTCACTTACCCTTTTCCCTAAAAACAACTAAGCTTAACCCCTAATACTAATGCTACTCACTACCCTAAAAACCTAACCCCTTGCCCTAAAACCCCATACCCTAAAACCCCTTACCCTAATCCACTACTCTAAAAACCTAACCCCTTACCCTAAAACCCCTTACCCTAAAACCCCTTACCCTAATCCACTACCCTAAAACCCCTTACCCTAATCCACTACCCTAAAACCCCTTACCCTAAAACCCCTTTCTCTAAAACCCCTTACTCTAACACCCCTTACTCTAAAACCCCCTTACTCTAAAACCCCTTACTCTAACACCCCTTACTCTAAAACCCCTTACTCTAAAACCCCTTACTCTAACACCCCTTACTCTAACACTCCTTACTCTAACACCCCTTACTCTAACACCCCTTACTCTAACACCCCTTACTCTAACACCCCTTACTCTAACACCCCTTACTCTAACACCCCTTACTCTAACACCCCTTACTCTAACACCCCTTACTCTAACACCCCTTACTCTAAAACCCCTTACTCTAAAACCCCTTACTCTAAAACCCCTTACCCTAAAACCCCTTACCCTAACACCCCTTACCCTAACACCCCTTACTCTAACACCCCTTACTCTAACACCCCTTACTCTAACACCCCTTACTCTAACACCCCTTACTCTAACACCCCTTACTCTAACACCCCTTACTCTAACACCCCTTACTCTAAAACCCCTTACTCTAAAACCCCTTACTCTAACACCCCTTACTCTAACACCCCTTACTCTAACACCCCTTACTCTAAAACCCCTTACCCTAAAACCCCTTACTCTAAAACCCCTTACTCTAAAACCCCTTACTCTAACACCCCTTACTCTAACACCCCTTACTCTAACACCCCTTACTCTAACACCCCTTACTCTAACACCCCTTACTCTAAAACCCCTTACCCTAAAACCCCTTACTCTAAAACCCCTTACTCTAAAACCCCTTACTCTAAAACCCCTTACTCTAAAACCCCTTACTCTAACACCCCTTACTCTAACACCCCTTACTCTAACACCCCTTACTCTAAAACTCCTTACTCTAAAACCCCTTACTCTAAAACCCCTTACCATAAAACCCCTATCGGTAACCGCTAAAACTCCTTGAATTAACTTACCTTACTCTGGAAATGGCCGGTGGTTGAGTGTGCAGCGTTGTGTTTGGTTGAGTGTGCAGCGGTGTGTTTGGTTGAGTGTGCAGCGGTGTGTTTGGCTGAGTGTGCAGCGGTGGGTTTGGCTGAGTGTGCAGCGGTGGGTTTGGCTGAGTGCGCAGCGGGGAGTTTGGTTGAGTGTGCAGCGGTGGGTTTGGCTGAGTGCGCAGCGGTGGGTTTGGCTGATTGCGCAGCGGTGGGTTTGGCTGAGTGCGCAGCGGTGAGTTTGGCTGATTGCTCAGCGGTGAGTTTGGCTGAGTGCGCAGCGGTGAGTTTGGCTGAGTGCGCAGTGGTGGGTTTGGCTGATTGCGCAGCGGTGGGTTTGGCTGAGTGCGCAGCGGTGGGTTTGGCTGATTGCGCAGCGGTGGGTTTGGCTGAGTGTGCAGCGGTGGGTTTGGCTGATTGCGCAGCAGTGGGGCACGTGAGTGTGCAGCGGTGGGTTTGGCTGAGTGCGCAGCAGTGGGGCACGTGAGTGTGCAGCGATGGGTTTGGCTGAGTGCGCAGGGGTGAGTTTGGCTGAGTGGCAGCGGTGGGTTTGGCTGAGTGCGCAGCAGTGGGGCACGTGAGTGTGCAGCGGTGGGTTTGGCTGATTGCACAGCAGTGGGGCACGTGAGTGTGCAGCGGTGGGTTTGGCTGAGTGCGCAGCAGTGGGGCACGTGAGTGTGCAGCGGTGGGTTTGGCTGAGTGCGCAGCAGTGGGGCACGTGAGTGTGCAGCGGTGGGTTTGGCTGAGTGCGCAGGGGTGAGTTTGGCTGAGTGGCAGCGGTGGGTTTGGCTGAGTGCGAAGCGGTGGGGCGAGTGAGTGCACAGCAGTGGGGAGACTGAGTGTGCAGTGGTGGGGCAGGTGAGTGCGCAGTTGTGGGGCGGGTGAGTGCACAGCAGTGGGGAAACTGAGTGTGCAGCGGTGGGTTTGGCTGAGTGTGCAGCGGTGGGTTTGGCTGAGTGTGCAGCGGTGGAGCAGATGCAGCGCAGGGTCCATTGGCGCAAAATGCCCACGCTGACTTGGTCACGTCAAAACGACCGCTACCAAACGTCCGATTCCATGTATCAGCGTGTCTGTATTGTGTGTTTACGTGCCTGTGTCTTTATGTATCATTGTGTTAATGTATGTATACTGTGTTTGCATCAGTGTGTGTGTAGCGTGTGTAAGGGAATTTGTGCAGTGGTTAAAGGGCTTTATATACGGACATTATGGGTCACAAGCTATAAGAGGCAGTGGGCACCATTAACCCCTTTGCTGCCACCGTGTTCATTAACACCTTCTTCTGCGAGTATAAAATCTTCGCGCTGTCCAGCTCGCCACATTTACCCAGCCTCAGCCTCTCTCTCTGCAGCCTCAGCCTCTCTCTCTGCAGCCTCAGCCTCTCTCTCTGCAGCCTCAGCCTCTCTCTCTGCAGCCTCAGCCTCTCTCTCTGCAGCCTCAGCCTCTCTCTGCAGCCTCAGCCTCTCTCTCTGCAGCCTCAGTCTCTCTCTCTCTGCAGCCTCAGCCTCTCTCTGCAGCCTCAGCCTTTCTCTCTGCAGCCTCAGCCTCTCTCTCTGCAGCCTCAGCCTCTCTCTGCAGCCTCAGCCTCTCTCTCTGCAGCCTCAGCCTCTCTCTCTGCAGCCTCAGCCTCTCTCTCTCTGCAGCCTCAGTCTCTCTCTCTGCAGCCTCAGTCTCTCTCTCTCTGCAGCCTCAGCCTCTCTCTGCAGCCTCAGCCTCTCTCTGCAGCCTCAGCCTCTCTCTCTCTGCAGACTCAGCTTCTCTCTCTGCAGCCTCAGCCACTCTCTCTGCAGCCTCCGCCACTCTCTCTGCAGCCTCATCTCTCTCTCTCTCTGCAGACTCAGCCTCTCTCTCTGCAGCCTCGGCCTCTCTCTCTGCAGCCTCAGCCTCTCTCTCTCTGCAGCCTCAGTCTCTCTCTCTCTCTGCAGCCTCAGCCTCTCTCTGCAGCCTCAGCCTCTCTCTCTGCAGACTCAGCTTCTCTCTCTGCAGCCTCATCCTCTCTCTCTCTGCAGACTCAGCCTCTCTCTCTGCAGCCTCAGCCTCTTCCTCTCTGCAGCCTCAGCCTCTCTCTCTCTCTCTCTCTCTGCAGACTCAGCCTCTCTCTCTCTGCTGCCTCAGCCACTCTCTCTGCAGCCTCAGCCTCTCTCTCTCTGCAGCCTCAGCCTCTCTCTCTGCAGCCTCAGCCTCTCTCTGCAGCCTCAGCCTCTCTCTCTGCAGCCTCAGCCTCTTCCTCTCTGCAGCCTCAGCCTCTCTCTCTCTCTCTCTCTCTCTCTCTCTCTCTCTGCAGCCTCAGCCTCTCTCTCTCTCTGCTGCCTCAGCCACTCTCTCTGCAGCCTCAGCCTCTCTCTCTCTGCAGCCCCAGCAAGTTTCAGAGCCTCGTAGAGGCTGCTGTTTGGCAGCTACCTTTATTATTTCCCCCCAATTCCCAGGATGCCATAAAACACAACTCGTACTATTTACCTGAGAAGAAAATCCGCCACGGAAACGCCGACGAAGCATTTAAAACCGCTGACCACATCATTGAAGGTAACTGCAATGAGCAGAGGAGATAAAGCAGAGATAACCAGAGCACAATGAGACACGTCAATCTGCTTCCATATCATATGTAACCCATTCACACTACTGTATGAACAGGGGAACGGAGCAAGGTTCATCCTGTAATATCCCTGTCCTACAAACACAGCCCAAAAAGGGTCTTCTTTCACCTCTTCGTTTTTACTGACCTCATTCTGTTCCCATGATCCCACACATGCTCCACCCTAAAATATTTCAGGATACAGTTTGCATTATACCAGTGCTGGAAATGTCTTTTAAACACCAGTCATTACTGCGCCTGATTTGAACACATTTTAAACCTGTTAAACATTGAGTTCAAATCCTTTTGGACTTTATTTCTTTTCGGAAGGTGTCTGCGATAGTAAAGAGGCAGTCCTCCCATCACTTGAACTTATTTATTTTTTTGGTTTTAATATACGCAGTCTTTGATTACCTGTATTGGAAATGAATTACCTACGCAGCCGATCGATTCGTTCTCCCGCGATTGATCAGCAAAGATTCTTCTTCCCAGGGCTCACTAAATTGCTGCTTTTTAGTTTAAAGCAATTCTTCAGTCAGTGTAACTCAGCAACTACAATGTATCCTGATATTATAAAATTTACATAGTCTATTGTTACAGTTTGTAGCTCAAATTGCTGAGGATATTGGCAACAAAATGATCACAAACAGGAAAGTGATACAAATATCTTGCACTGCTGGGGAAGTGTGCTGTTTTAGGCTGCGTCCATAGAGGGGGAGCAGTGCTGAACAGCGCCGACGCTGAGGCTCGCCTGCTGAAGCCTGTGCGATTTCATGCACATGCAGGCGAGCCAGCGTGCGCGATCGGGGGCGGGGCAGGGATGTTGCTGTTTCAATAGCCCGCGACGCACCGACGTCAATGTCACGGCGCCGTGACGTTGACGCTGCTGTGCTGTGATTGGAGGTTTTCAGCCGACAGCGCGCTGAAAAACCGCTTTGGCTGTTGGCTGAAAAATCCAACTCCTCAGCACGCCTGCGGACGCTCGCGTGAGCCCCCTCTAAAGACATCCTCATTGAGGATGCCGGGGCTCAGCGCGGAGCGTCCGCACGGCTGAGCGCTGCCTGTCTTTCCATGGACGCAGCCTTAGAAGCCTGTTATAGAAATCAAAGGATGCTCAGTATATTAAAGCATCAAAACATGTGAAATCTTGTACGTTTAAAAAAAAAATTAACAGTTCTGTAGTATTAGATAATACTTACTGTATTTTAATTAATTTCTTTTTGTATTCAACTCTTAATGCCATGTTTAATGCATTGTAAAGCAGCCTTTGATTTCTATAGCAGGTTTTAGCCACCTCCGTAGCAGTGCAAAATCTTTGCAACACTTTCCTGTTTTGGATAATTTGTTGCCAATATTCCCAGCAGTTTGAGCTGTAAACTGTAACAATAGATAATGTTACCTGGATAGCTGCTGAGTTACACTGGCTGAAGCAGCCATTATGTTAGTCACACAATCAGGATTTTTACAGCTTTATAACAGGAGCACCAAACGATTGTCAGCTTAGGTAAGAATGCAGAATTATACATTGCCACATGCTTTACGTATACAAATAAGCAAAAAGGAAGAAAAAAGGGGAATGTAATATTGCAGCTTGCCATATATATATATATATATAAATCAAATACACAATACTGTTCTGTAGCCATCAAAATGCTAAATATATATGTGTGTGTGTGTGTGTGTGTGTGTGTGTGTGTGTGTGTGTGTGTGTGTGTGTATATATATATATATATATATATATATATATATATATATATATATATATATATATAATGTATAGATAGATAGTAAATTAATTATTCTTGTTGAAAGAGTGTTATTGGAAATTTTTAAATAAGAAGATAGTACTCAAAATTGCAAAATCAAAATGCAGTGGTACCATCACACAATTACCGCTGCATTTAACCAATAAACTGCCAAAGAGGCATGCTGGGCATTGCAAAGGCGGCATTGGTCATGGGAACTGGGTTAAACTCTAACATGCTAGGAGCAGGCCCAGCAACGCATTGAGTTCAGCACACAAGCAGCTAATAAAGTTTAGAGCTGAATACGGTGCTGGGATAAATGTGGGATGAAGCTGCAGAATTATACAGGAGAGCTGCTATGTGCCTGTCATTTAATTAGGGGAGATCCACATCAGAGGACAGGAGCAATTCTACATGGAAACCAACACGGTGCTCGCAGTGCCCAAACGGGAGGAGAATGAGCTGGATATTTATATATCAACTCAGGACCCCACCTCTGCACAGGTGCGTATCTCCGCTCTATAAGATATGATCACGTTCGCCTTTTCAGCCAGCGTAGAAAGCCAGGAATAAGAGACTAGCCGTGTTTATTGGCTGATCCGTAGGAGGACGTGTTGGTTCTGGACACTTCAGATTATGGGTTTAGTTGGCATCTCTTTATCCCCCCTCAATCTTACCCACCTAAGCAGTAATAATAATAATAATATCACCGTTTCCTTCCCCCCTCTCCTCTTTGGAGCATGAAATGAGCTTCCTGGATTACACCCCAGCGGTGGCTGCATGCATGTTCTGCAATATAATTGTAAAAGCTCTTTGGATTCAAAAGACACTACATAGATACAAGTAATTACAACAACAACAATAATAAAAATAATAATAATTCACTGTTATCATTGTTATTATTATTTTGTTTTAGGCACTCAGAAATAGAAATAGAAATATATTTTTTAAGCCTTAAACTGATTGGCTGCCAAAGCCAGCGAATCAGGTAATACAGTACAACATCTGGTTGGCCGAGAGACCAACAAGAAAAAGGAAAGGCTCAAACTAAAATAAACATAGGCCAGAAACTAGTGTAAAATAAGAAAAACAGTGCTCTAAAGGAGGAGGCGGAGCATAAAAGATAAACCATGGGGGGATACCGAACAGAGCACCCCGCCTAAGGCCCACTGGTGTATTAGATGTTAGAAAAGCACAGTACTTGAATGACACTTTGCCGGCCCCTCTGGCAGTGAAGGGGTTAATAAAAAGCGTACTTTTTGTGCCTGGCTTTTATTTCAGCTCCTAGCGGCAATAGCCCTCGGCGTCCCCTCTAACAGGATTGTGTCTCACGTAAAGAGAGTCGGCGGAGCTTTTGGGGGCAAGCTGACTAAGCCAAATATCTTTGCCTGTGCCGCAGCCGTGGCAGCCCACAAGTGAGTGGCATCTTCATGCGACGGAGCACAGCAAACGTGGCACCCCTTTATTCCCTAACCCTCTGCACTGACATGTCTCCTCTCTGCTCCATCTGCCTCTGCTCCATTCACACTAATGACACAAACACTTCCGGTTGCAGGCTCAAGCCTTTGTTCCGGGAGAGATGTAGCTTCAAACCTTGCCACCTTTTCTATTGAGCCTGCTGAGGTTTCAGATAGCAAGCAGCCTGCTTCACTGCTTCACTGCTTCTCCGCTACAGTGCATACTGTATATATTTATATATGGCTTTTTTTGCGGGGAAGTTTAGCGCAGCTGAGTTCTTGCACCATTTTCATGAGTCCCGTCTTCTTTTTATGCATTATGAAGACACTCCATACAGTTTACTGATTATGAAATTATTGAAAGAAACTGAATTTGTTTTTAGCGTTTAGATATATATTCATTCTTCTTTGATTAGAGATTGGCACCTATTTCCCTACAAAAAAACCCACTAACAGTGTAAACAGATTATATGTAAATGTATATGTATACAGTATATATGTAGAGGTATCAGTATCGTGTTAGCAGAGCTTAATAATCAAAAACGAATAGACGATCCCGTTCTGTGGCTAACGAAATGCTTTTATTTGTGCGAGCTTTCGAGATAAAGTGATCTTTTTTTCCGGCGGTGTTACAATAAATAAAGCAACACTTGCTTGCTTGAGTGCGCTCATGCTTAGAGCATGAGCGCCGGGTGTCCTGCAACTTGCGGACGCGCGCGTGGGGGGGACGAGGGGGGTGCAATTGCGGGCTATTTGAGCAAGCGAGAAAGTATAAAAAATGTTATTTACAAAAGCGTCGAGAATGCGCACATTAGCCACAGAACGGTATCGTCTATTCATTTTTGATTATATATCAGACAATCAAGATAGATGTACCCTTCAGTACATGTGTACCCTATCTTTCTAGATATATATATATATATATAACCCCTCAAACCTCCCTCCAAATAATATATGGAGAGACACCTGTACTCAAAAAGGAGCACACCTTAAATACCTGATAATTATGCTAATGTTATATGCAAAGTATATATAAATGATTCACACCTCCACACCGTCTAAAATATTTCTATAAGACGTATACCGACAAGTGAAAGGCCCATTGTGATGAAGGGGGAACCTGTCAGGCCCAATAGGATGAGAACCCATAACCTCTGCTATTCTGGACAGCAGCTCTAGCATTGAACGAACCCAAATGCTAGAAAGCTCCACTGTCACAGCATACTTTTGCACCCTACTGCTCACACCTGTGGCTCCATAACCCTGGCTTCCTTTTAAAGCAGACCACTTACACTTCCTGGTTACCAGGTCAAAGTGCCTTGGGCACAAAAAGGAGCACACCTGAGATACCTGAGAGATGTCAGGGCCGGCTGGGAGTATGGTGCAGGCCGGGTGTGGATCATCTTACTTCCTCCAGGGCCGTGTTGACGTCATGTGATGGTATCCTGTGACGTGCAGGGCATTTTTCCCACCCTCGTGTCATGTGACGTTGCGTCATCACGTAACTTCGTGGCAGCAGGAGATGCCGGCGGTTACAGAGGCCCACACTCTCCTCCGGCTAAACTCCTGTAATCACAGTTTAAATGTTGGGGTGGTTCATTTAAATTGGGCCGGGGAAGAACGCGGGGCCTCTGTAAGCGCGGGGCCAGGTGCAATCGCACCAATGTGATTTGTAATACAGGAGACGGCTACTTATCAAATTTTATTCCGTGATTTATGACCGTGTCAAACTGTGCGTGTTTGCTCGAAACAATAATAGTAATATATATATATATAAATAGACCATACGATACCGGTTGCAACACGACATCAAGGGACAGCACGCAGGTAAGTAATTCATACATTTTCTATATTTGATAGAAGACACAAAAACCGACGTTTCGGTCCCCCAGTGGGACCTTTCTCAAGGTGGGTCCCTTGATATCGTGTTGCAACCGGTATCGTATGGTCTGTTATTGCTTTATGGGATAAGCACCAAAACTTATTTACTTGTAAATGGTGTGCCGGCTGTGCATTGGAATATATATATATATACATAGATACATATAATTTTGCAGACACAATGCATCTTTCTCCCAAAGAACTTACAATCTAATTTTGGAGCTTGAGGCACAGGGGGATAAAGTGACTGGGTTCACTCACTTTAAATTCAGTGACATTATCACTGAGCAAGCCATCTTATTTCCAATGGTCTCACACTACAATGTTTTTTTTTTGGGGGGGGGGGCGTAAATAAGATTTTATTAGTATAATAAGGAAAATACATACAATTAGCAAAAAACGCAGCTGCAACAATTCGCATGTACGAAGCTTGCGATGTCATTTTACATTTCTCTAAAAATAAAATGTATATTTCAGATACCAAACATTTAATATTTATTTTAGGTTTCTAAAGGGAAGTTATAGAGGGAAAAATAAAAGGAGGTTGAGCGTAAGGAATAAAACCAAATAAATACATAAAAAAAATTATATATTTTTGAAAAACACCATTTTTTTACCAAAACCTAACAATTTTTTTGCACATCTTTCCTACAGTATGTGACATACTGTAGCTGCGATAAATACAAACAAAATGTTTCTCGGCCAAGAGAAACTCCAAAGAGAATAACGGGGAACTTTCCGCTCTGTTTCAGGACCAAACGCCCTGTGCGCATTGTCCTGGAGCGCTGGGAAGACATGCTAATTACCGGAGGCCGACACCCCTTCTTGGGGAAATACAAAGTGAGATATGGAGGGGGGGGGGGGAGACAGTGGGGTTTGGTTATTGACAGACTGCAAACTGCAGCTGAAAGAATGTTCTGCACTCACACAAACCGCGGCCTTTTGTTTCAGGTGGGATGCATGAATGACGGCAAGATTGTGGGGGCAGATATTACCTTTTACAGCAACGCGGGATGCACTCCTGATGAATCCGTCCTGGTAACCTTCCATCCTACTGATATCTAAACATGCGCTATGTATACAAAACTGAGCTTTTAGGTCCTTATATACTAAACAGTGCTACGCCTTACCACCCATTCATGTGCCTCATCGCTTAGTAAACATGGGCCGTATTATTCTTACTCACTGGGAACTCAGCATGTATTTACCTTATCACTGATACAGTAACTAAACAGGTATTGTTCCTATTGACTGATAGCTAGATAACTATGCAGTTAATATACTGTATCTTTCCACAGATAAGTCAGCAGGGAGCAAACTGGGGGGCGGGAGTGTGGTCTGGGGGGGCGCGGGCCATTGCAGAGGCCCCGCACTCTTCCCCCAGGCATTTAATGCCGGGGGATCGCAACAAGGAAACTTACCTTGTTTCAGACCCGTTTCCATGGCAAAGTTATAAAGTGTAAGTTATAAAAATCCATGGTTACATTAAAAGAACAGGGTTAAACCGTCAATTCACAATGGGGAAAAGCAGCGTTGCAGACCTGCCTGAGACATGTGAAAGTGCTCATAAGTGGGACTGGTATTTGAAATAAACAACATAAACGCAATGTTCCTCCGTGTACTACTGGGTAATCCTTAAATTACAGCAGGTACAAAGGATCAGGGACACAAAGGACGAACCTTCACTGAAGAATGGGGTGATGGAAGGTGTTGTGCCGCTGGAACATTAATCCTTTGTAACTGCTGTAACTTAAAGCAGCAATCCCCCTATTTTAAACTTTTTTCACATCGTTTTACGGAATCTGTTCTAGCGCAGAACTGCTTGTTTTTATCTCCGTGAACCCCCCCCCGTTTGTTTTTTTTTTGTTTTATTAGATATTTACCTTTTTTTATGTGCCAGTTTTTCTGGTCCCTTTTGGGAAATCATTACGGGTGCTATCCATGCCTCACGCCCACGGCCAACAGCAGCATGACGTGGCTGCATTCTATTGGAGGACCTCGGCAGCCATCTTTGATTTCACTTTCATTTTATTGGCACGTAAAAAAAAAGTTAATATCTCCAGAAGAAGCACGGATCTTCCATATCTGTAATAAATAATACATTCCAAAAATTGGGTACTGCTTTGAAAATGCAGTTGCTTTTTTGTTTAGTTGATGTATTCACGTATTTTGTTTATTTGACATATTCAATTAAAAAAAGCAGTGGCAGGAGGTATCCCTTATGTACAATAGCAACAGAAGAAAGTAGTATGTTTTAGGGACTAACGGACAATGGATTCTTTTAAGGAGAAACTGTTATTATGTGTCTAACAAGCTGCACCCGACATGTGGTTATTACATCTGATGCAAATGTGTGTGAAAACAAACTTCTATTGATGTTGACACAGAAACACCTGCACGTATTGAAGTATAATATTATATACAATACGATGTATATTATATCTATTGAGCACTACAAATATGTAATGCAAAGAATGGATGCTGATACTGTCGCAGAATACTTTCTCTGTTCAAAATGAAATCAAGTGCCCTGTATTGCAGCTTGTCTGACCTCATGGGCTCAGTGGTGCATATTTCACTTGTTATACCACAGGTGTCAGTGATCGCCCTGATAAAGATGGACAGCGCCTACAGCTTCCCCAACCTCACGTGCCGCGCCACGGCCTGCAAGACAAACCTGCCGTCCAACACCGGTTTCCGAGGCTTCGGCTTTCCCCAGACCGCCTTGGTTGTAGAGACTATAATGGATGCTGTAGCTATGAAGTGTCAGTTACCCCCTCACCAGGTGATACATTGCATCAAATAGAGGGGAACCTGATGCATTGTGTAGCAGTAGCTTGTGCTACCTGGGAGATGAT